>NC_142947.1:12101512-12136512 GCF_046866305.1 Octopus bimaculoides
ATATACATATACATATATATATATATACATACACATATATATATATACATACACATATATATATATACATACACATATATATATATACATACACATATATATATATATATATATATATATATATATATATATATATATATATATATATATATAAATATATATAGGCTTATACACACACACAGAGAAAAGAGTGGAAGAGTGAAAAGAGACGTATACACCTGCATAAACAACAAAGCATACATAATGAAAATCTAAACAAAATGTCTGTCACGTTGTGTCAAATTCTTAAGTGCTTATGCACTAAAACAACAATGCAGTTGCGTGTATGCAATGAGAATCAACACCCTTCTGCACTCGATGCTTTTACACATGACTGAACAGAAAAAAATAAACAGAATGCGAGATCTCAGCTAAAAAAGAAAAAAAAAACAACTTCAGCCAAAATACCAAGTTGTTAAGGATGCTGGTGATTGCAACCTGTAGGTCTGGGTCGATGGAGCGTCCGTGTTTTCAGAATTATGCTAAATTTACGAGACAACGCTTCCACTTTATTACTTGATTTCATCTGATAAAAGAGTGCTAATTGTCGACCGGATATAACTGTCAGAGATCACCAAGAAAAAAAAATGCTTTCTAATCGATGTATCAATACCAACAGATGACAACGTTTCTCTATACGAAACGGAGAAACTTTCAAAATACAAATATCTGGAAGTAGAGGTAACTCGAATGTGGAGCCTAAAAACAGAAACAATCCCTATTATAGTAGGCGCATTAGGAAAATAAAGGTAGAGCGGAAAGCGTTGTCTTCTAGCGAATTTGCTAAAAGGTGGATGAAAGTGGCAAGAATGGTGCGGGTGAACGGGCCTGCCATGAGCATACGACAGTCGTATGCTCATGGCAGGCACCCGTTCACCCGCACCATTCTTTGCTCATGGCAGGCACCCGTTCACCCGCACCATTCTTTGCTCATGGCAGGCACCCGTTCACCCGCACCATTCTTGCCACTTTCATCCACCTTTTAGCAAATTCGCTTGAAAACAACGCTTTCCTCTCTATCCTCATTTTCCTTTTCAAGCGAAACTTGAAGAAGTTGATCAGGGTGCTGTCTCTTCTAGTGTACATGTACTGGTTCACCTGAAAATACACAGGTTTCAGCAGAAAGCTAGCTCGGCATAGCTTGTTCGCGTGTCCGCATTGTACATGGAGCTGGCTCAGACGGCAATTCTAACACTTCAAAGCGGAAAAACGCCGGCAAAATTCCTTCTTCGTATAGTGTGAATGTTCAAAAGGAGCGAACGATTGATCAAATTTAACTTGAATGTCAAAGCTTTATATATATATATATATATATAGACATTTTGACGATTAAAGAGAATACAGGTTGACTCATAACACGCAACACATACACAAACAGACAGAGGTTTCACATGCATAAGAAGCCAAGAAAAAATATACGCAAACACTTGTGTTTGCATATAGTTACATATAGACACACGAATACAAATTGACATGTACATGTTAACAATAGAAAGGCACAAAGATACGCAACCAGAAATCGTATTAAAAAAATGTCGTAGAAAAGTATACATAAAGAATTAAGTGCATATAAACATGTATTTGAAAATAGGAGCAGCCATATATTATGTGCACGTATGATCAACCCTTCACACAGCTTCCTATTTCTATACACGTGTGTAAGTGTGTGTATTTGTGTGTGATTGTGTATGTGTGTGTGTGTGCTTATTAAAATCATTATGGCAGATAAGGTTGTTTTTTTTACCTCAGGAATTTTTTTTTTAGTTATGACCATTTTATTTCTTGTTTAGCCCAAGTTGACCCTTATCGAGCTGACCGACTTATGATCAAAGACACTCCATTCATGCCCACCCTTCTTTTTTCCTATGTGCCTATGCTTAGCTACATTTTGTCTGTCTTTCAGAATTCAAATTCCGCCGAGGTCGACCTCACCTTTCATCCTTTCGGTGTCTATAAAATAAGTACCAGTTACGCACTGGGGTCGATGTAATCGACATATACCTTCCCCCGAAACGCTGGCCTTGCGCAAAAATTTGGACCCAATGTATATTAAAGATGTCTATTTGTCAATGTTTATGAAACAGACTATAAAAAAATCCCATACCATCAATGTTTGCACAAGGAAACATGTCGCAAATTTGCATTGACACAATCTATAATGGGACATTCAGCTGAAATATAAATGTTAAAATATACCTTTTTCGCAGCAAATAATAAGCAGGATGATAATTATATAATTAAATCATATATAATTACGATTCTAAAAGACACTTAGATCAATCAACAATAAGTCGTACATTGAAATATGAAAGAATCGAATCGAAGTCAAAAATAGGAAACTACTTAAAAAACACGTACACATTGAACTAACAACAAAGCTTAAATGTTAGAATTATTGATATTAAAGCGTTCCATTACTTACGAAAATAGCAACACCTTAAAAATAAATATATATTATAAGTGTTTGCTAAGTCGTCTGTAATGTAATATTTCCAAGTAATTTTGTAATATTTAATTACGAAAATCAAGTCAATAATAATTTCTGAAAGACGCCATTGAATAGTATAATCGACGGTCAGCTGGAGCCAGGTGAGCTTCTATTTGCTGGAACTCAGTGAAAAAAAATAAAATAAAAGAGCTGCGTGTCGCAAGTCTAGAGGACAAAAAAAGGAGCTGCCTGTCGCACGTCTAGACCACTTAGACCAAGCAGTCTAACATCAGATGTTTATTGTGTTAACCATACGCCGATGAAATGTTAGATCGACCTTGATTAGTAATTGAACTTGACAAACAAGACTAACAAAACACATTGCACAAATTGTGTATGTGCAAACATATTTAGATATAATGTAAAGTAATTTCGAGGTTAAAAAACACTAAATTAAAACCAGCGGTTAGATGATCGTGAATTCGGGTCCCGTAATAAAATGTTCGTTACGTTCTAATAGTGAGCTCTGTTATACGTTCTTGCACACTAGCGTCCATGTTTTATAATAATTCTGTCAAGTTATAAACAGTATTGTTGGTTTGATAAAAGCATGAAATAGCGAAAAATTATAAGGGAATCACAAATATGTCTGTGTATGTCTGTGTGTATGTGCGTATGCGTGTATGTGTGTATGTGTGTATGTGTGCGTGTATGAGTATGTGTTTTGCTTGCATGTATATGTGTATGAATACCATATCATTTAGCAATATGACGTAAATGAAATAAATTATAGCGCACGCGTGTAGGTAACTGGAATATTGATTCTCGAAAGTCTTCTGTATTACCATGCATTATATTAGGTTGTTGCGCAAATAATGGCTGATTTCAGAAACATTATTTTATTCTGGAAAAATTAACAATAGAAATGTTTTGATTATTCTAACTATGAGCCGTGAACATCTATGCATCTCTGCCATCGACCAACGGGATTATTTATGCCTTGTTGATAAAAACTTATTTGGCTTTGATGCTAAGAAATCTTTGAAAGCTTCATTCCTCCTCTGGTTTGGACCTGAACGTTTTATCACTTAAAAACATGTTTAAATGCTTTAAAAAAATGGTAGTCAGTGGGCGAAAGACCAAGAGAATATTGAGCCTTGACTCTTCCGATTTCTATTCAGTGTATTTCGAACTGGACTCTATTAGCGTCCATTTCAAAAACATTTTAAGGTGTTATTTGAGAGATGTCTGGCAGCTATATATATATATATATATAGCGGTTCGTGTGACCAAGTAGAAGTTCTTCTGTTTAGTTAGTATTTATCTTTTAAATGTTCAATATGTCTAATTTTCAGTCCTTTACATCCTGGGCTCACACCACCGAGGCCAACTTTATCTTCAATTCTTCCGGAGTCGAAGAAATAGAGTACTAGTTAAGTACTGATGTCGATTCAACTGCCCAGTCCCTTCTCATCAAATTTCTGACCTTTTGTCTATGCTAGAAATAACACCTGTAACTAGGAAGGTACATGAAAAGTTAATTCCCAGAAGAACCAAGTGTACAACATGATTTTAATTGCGGTTTGTAGATATTAAGCTTCACTTAAATCTGTATCGCTAACAAGGAAAAACACAACCATCGCTTAATCTAATTTCTCTTCTATAAAAGCGAAAGATTTGTGCCTGCATCTGTAATAAATCAGTACATTTTCTCTACAGTTCCGAACTAACGTATGATACTTGCCGGATGTCCGTTCCTACTGTGATGATACGATACATCTCTTCCTTCTCTGTATATCGAGATCACAGCGCGAGATTTGCTGTTGCCATATTGGACACTGTCTTGAATTTTGTCTTTGATATTAATCCAGCCAAGAGTGGAATGGCTAAAAACAACAAAAAAGACGCCTAACAGCGCTGGTATCTGAGGAGTTATGTTAAGTGGACAATAGATAGAAGAATCGGAATTAGCTACGGATCAAGGCAAAGCAATGAGACGCTGACAATAGCGTCTGTCAGCGGTAAGGGTGCCATATCAGAGGAGATCTACCCAGAGAAAATTACTACAAGGGTATCAATGACGCAGTTGTTTCTTTAACCTTTCCATTACGAGGAAAAAAGTTTTCAATTCATCTGTTAATGATATTATCTGAGAAGAGAGCACGGTTTTCGACTTCAGTCTTATACGAACAATTCTCTCTCTGTAAGTGTATCATGGTGTAGATATTGCATGTATGTATGTATGTATTTATTTATATATGTATGTATGTTTATATATACATATACAATGCATATATGTGTTTGTGCGTGTGTGTGAGAAAAAGAGCAAGCGAGAGGAAGAGAGAGAGAGAGTATATAAGTAAATGTGTCGTATGTGCGCTTGTGCATGTAAATGTAAGATTCCACTTGAATATATTTTTAGCGTGCGTGTCGACGTGTGTTTACAGGCCCTTGTGTTCCAGTGAGTGCACGTTGTATATGAGTATATATGTGTGTATGTGTGTGTATATATATATATATATATATATATATATATATATACATACATAATTTGTAGTACAAGATATGGATTCAGAGAATCAGATATCTATCGCAGGAAGCTCCTCTCAACTAGTCTATCAGACCACATAATAAGCCAATACAGAAAAGTGTAATGTAGTGTCCATGCAGCTGAAATGCAAAAAGATCAGATCTAGGAAAATGCCCCTAACTTTTTAAGGTTTACGTACATAGATAGATAGATAGATAGATAGATAGATAGATAGATAGATAGATAGATAGATGCAAACATACATACATACATAATCAGAGGAGGAGGACGAGGACGACGAGGAAAAGAGTACAGAGAAGAAAAAGAAGAAGAAGAAGAAAATGACGACGATGACGATGGTGATGATGCTGATGGTGGTGGTGGTTGTGGTGGTGGTGGTACATAAAATCTGAAATGAAGAAATGATGAAACATGAATTTATAAGAATTTTGCTGGTTGAGTGATGTATGTCATCAGTTCCCGTTAAGTAAGAATATGTATTTCTGTAAGTGTGTGTATGTGTGTGTGTGTGTGTGTGTGTGTGTGTGTGTGTGTGTGTATGTGTGGATGCTTTTAGTATCAAACAGGTTTTGCCATAACAATCTCCGCATGACGACGAAGATAACAGCCCTCTTACACCGCTGCAGGTGAATTATTCATATATATATATATATATATATATATATAAACTGACGGCTGAGGGAAGTAAATAATAGAATAATAAATAAATACAAAAAAAAAACACAGGTAAAAACGTTGAGCTAAAGAAAGATCACGAAGAAATCAGAAATATCTCTGATCTCAGCAGGTGTATTGAAACGATTTCTAAGACAACGCGTACCCCCTTTCTTTTCTCCCCCCATGATGACTTTCACAGCTTATTGTTTCTTTTTTTTTTTTTTTTGAATTTTTTTTTTTTATAATAGATACAGAACATTCACGTGAAAAAAAGTGACCTAAAATACTGCATTTATACTCGATATATGTAAACAGGGTGTCGTCATTTATAATGATGTTGTTAATACTGTTATTGTTGTTGGTTGTTGGTTGTTGTGCAAGTCTCTCTCGTAAGCCTGCTTTGAAGCAGACCCCTGATTGAGATGGGGGGGGGGTTCTCATTAGGTTAAGCTGCAGTGACGTTAAATGCCATCTATCAAGAGTGATCTTTAAATATAACAACCCCCCACACACGCATATAGAAAGAAAGAGAGAGACTGAGAGGCGCAGGAGTCGCTGTGTGCTGAGTGACTTGCTAACCAACCATATGGTTCCTGGTTCATTCCCACTGCGTGGCACCTTGGGCAAATGTCTTCTATTTATATAGCCTCGGGCTGACCGAAGCCTTGTGAATGGATTTGGTAGACGGAAACTGAAAGAAGCCCGTCGTATATATATATATATATATATATATATATATATATATCATAAATATATAGGGATTGACAGTAACCTGCTTCTCCAACATACAGTATGTTGGAGAAGCAGGTTACTGTCAATCCCTATATATTTATGATTATAAATGTTTTTTACCGAAAAGGTTTTTTGATACTGAGCTACCCGGCAAAATTGTTAATTATTAATTTTATTACTAATTGACGATTCCCTGCCCTGCATATCTATATATATATATATATATATATATATATATATATATATATATATATATATATGGGAGAATATACGAAAAAACAACAACAGACGAAGACAGGTGGTGTAAATAACAAAAGGATGTATTAGTATGACGCTCGGGAATACGGAAAGTCTTTGACGTTTCGAGCTACGGTCTTCAACAGAAAGAATACGGAGACAAGGAGAAAAACACGGAGAAAAAAAATTGAATAGTGTCCAGTCAACGGTCAATCATAATAATATATATATATATATATATATGGGAGAATTTACGAAAAAAACAACAGACGAAGACAGATGGTGTAAACAACAAATGGATGTATGAGTTTAACGCTCGGGAATAGAGAAAGTCTTTGACGTTTCGAATCTACGCTCTTCAACTGAAAGGAACACAGAAAGAAATAAGGAGAGAAACAAGGAGAAAAAAATATAAATGTAGTGTTCAGCGATCTATCATGATATATATATAAGTTCAAAAAAAGACAAAAAACAATAACAAAAAACAACAACGTGAGGACGTGATACGGATAGTGTTATTAGACGCTCGGGAAAGGAAAGAGAGAGAGTATATATATATATATATATATACATACATATGTCTGTGTTTGTCCCCTCACCATCGCTTGACAACCGATGTTGGTGCGTTTACGTCCCCGTAACTTAGCGGTTCGACAAAAGAGACCGATAGAATAAGTACTAGACTCACAAACCTTATGGTCTCAGCCAGCTGCAACGCTTATAAAACACACATTCTCTGTAAGAGCTTTTTGATGTTTAAGTTTAAAATCTTAAATACCATTTTTGTTATATTTATACAACGGAGAAGCTTCAGAAAATGACTATAAAACTTAAAAGTTTAAAACTCTTAAGAGTTATAAAACGTTAGATATTCAGCAGGCCTTCCTTTCTCTTCTCATATACGCAGCTTATAAAAACAGGATTTAAATGAGACAAGCTATTGGTGATGGTACATGTAACCTTCGGCTTCAGAAATGGTTGATGGTTAACTACTGACCAAGCCGGAAGTTATAGCTAACATTTTGTCGTCCGTCTGAAATGACCACAAGCCGAACATCTGGCAAAGTCGTTAAGTTCTCACCAATTATTTTGGCATTTTCTTCTTATGGTAATTAATCAGGCACTTTTTTTAATAAAGACGTACATTTTATGAGCTTTGTGATGCAGGTGTCATGCTGAACTCTTTACTCTCTTTACTCTTTACTCTTGTTTCAGTCATTTGACTGCGGCCATGCTGGAGCACCGCCTTTAGTCGAGCAAATCGATCCCAGGACTTATTCTTTGGAAGCCTAGTATTTATTCTATTGGTCTCTTTTGCCAAACCGCTAAGTTATGGGGACATAAACACACCAGCATCGGTTGTCAAGCGATGTTGGGGGGACAAACACAGACACATGAACATATACACACACCTACATATATATCTATATACACATATATACGACGGGCTTCTTTCAGTTTCCGTCTACCAAATCCACTCACAAGGCTTTGGTCGGCCCGAGGCTATAGTAGAAGACACTTGCCCAAGGTGCCACGCAGTGGGACTGAACCCGAACCATGTTGTTGGTAAGCAAGCTACTTACCACACAGCCACTCCTTATTATTTTTCTTTATATTTAAAGACAGAAACATTACAGGGTCTGAAAAAAAAAATGCTTCGTGGTATTTGTTCCAGTTTTTACATTCTGAGTTCAAATCCTGTCGCGGTCAACTTTGCCTTTCAACTTTACGGGGTCGATAAAATAAAGCACCAATTAAGATTTGGAGTTGATGATATCGATTAACCTTTCAACTCACAATTGCTGACCGTGAGCCTAATTTTGAAACTAAGGTGGTAGGCTTGCAGAATTGCTTTGTGTGTGTGTATGTGTGTGTGTGTGTGTGTGTGTGTGTGTGTGTGTGTGTGTGTGTGTGTGTGTGTGTGATCTCCATGCATTTTGATCTGATTGTATTTCACACTAAAATTACACGTTTGTTCATAGGTAGGTGAGAGTTTTCTCGTTATATAAATGAATGTTCGCAATTGCAACACATACCAAGGCAATGCTCGCCGCTGCCGCCGCCATCAAAATAAGCAACGCCACCCTCACCACCATCACCACCACGACCACTACCTCTACCACCTCTACACCAACTCCATTACCATCACCATCAACCCCATTAACATCACCGTCAGCACCAGCACCAGCACCACTACCACCACTGTCGCCATCGCATTCACCAGCAGCACGGCAACCACTATCACCACCACTACCACCATAATCACCACTACATCTCGTCCAAAACTATAGTATGTATGTATGTATGCGTGCTTTTATTAGTGCGTATGTATATCTGTCCATAAATGTATGAGTGTGCATGTTTGTGTGTGTTTGTGATTTTGTGTGCGGGTGTAAGCCGATGGTCGTTGTAAATAGATGTGACTTTAGCCTTAAACAAATTACTGTTTGAGTTAAGTTAAAAGCCACTTAGCTTCTTTCGGAAAAGTTCGTGGTTTTGGGGGCCCGTATCCGATGACATGACCTCTGTAATTGGGTACACTTTCATAGCTCGATTCCTTGACAAACACAAAACTTATTGGCACCTAACCAACTCTACTTATCTGGAAGTCACAGCAATAAATACAACATACATACATACATACATACATACATACATATGAGTATATAAATCTTGGACAAACATATATATATACACCGTACACATACACACACATACACACATATATACATGTAGCCTAGTTACCTATCAACTTAACTAATTATTGACGATGACCTCAGCACCTATCTTTCAATTTAAGATTATACACTCAAACACTCATTCACATATACACACATATTTGCACACATATATATATATATTTATGTATGTATGTGTGTGTGTAGGTATATACATACAGACATACATACATACAAACAGACAAATTAAAAACTATAAGGTTAATACACAAATTAAATTTATATATAGATGTGTGTGTGAGAGAGCATTTCTGTGTATGGGCGTGTATTTGCATAGATGCGTGTGTGGTTCTTTGTATGCTTGTATCTCTCTCTCTCTCTCTCTAATATATATATATATATATATATATATATATATATATATATATGCATACACATAAGCACATTAGCACCGATTGTCAAGTAGTAGTGTGGGAATACGCAAAGACTCACCACGCGCGCGCGTACAAGCATATTCATTCGACGGGTTTCTTTCAGGTCCCGGCTACCAAACCCACTCGCTGGGTTTTGGTCGGCCTTGGCCTTAAGATGTCACACAGTAGGACTGAACCCGGAACCATTTGGTTGGGAAGCATTCTTCTTAATACACAACCGCGCACATATGTGTATGTGTGCGTGTGTGTAGATAGATATATAAACAGACAGATCGATAGGTTGACAAACAGACAGACATAGACAGACAGACAGAAGACAGACAGACAGACAGACAGACAGGAGATAGATAGATAGATAGATAGATAGATAGATAGATAGATTATATGTGATAGTTTTCAATGTCTGCATCGTACTCCAGGTACGCAAACACCTTTTCTGCACACAGATAACCTATTCATTGGTAAAGATTGTTAGACATATTTCCTGTTCCTTTTGTGTGTGTGTGTGTGTGTGTAGATATGCCTGTGTTTGTGTAAATGATTCTTTTTAGTGTGTTTGTGCATGTATGTGTGTGTTAGTATGCAAGTATATGTGTCACGTGATTGCATATAAACACCTGTCCACAAGCAAGCGAGTAAGCACGCATTCACAGAGCGCCACCCGATTTCTTCCAACAACCTACATAGAGCCAGACGCAAGGATAAATACGTGTATATGTACTTAAGTGGACACACCCGGTTAATTGGTCAACTAAGTGCAGTGTCTGAAAGCCTGGATTGGGAGCTTAGGGGGTGGAGATTGGCCTGAAGGAGTGAGTGGGGTGTTAGTTAATCAACCTGGTTCTCTAATTCTCACTGACGTTCTAATCAGTTTTGAAGAAATGGACAAATTGGAACCGTCTTGGCTGTCAGAAACTGATTACAGACAGAACACTGACGCATGCGCCGCACATGCATGGATGCACATACATACATACACACAAGTACACGTTCACATACCATACATATATGTGAATATGCGTACGTGTGTGTATATATATATAAGTGTGTATATATAAATATATATATATATATATATATATATATATATAGAGAGAGAGAGAGAGAGAGAGAGAGATATACACACACATATATATATATATATATATATATATATATATATATATATATATATATATATATATAGAGAGAGAGAGAGAGAGAGAGAGAGAGAGATACATATATATATATATATATATATATATATATATATATATATAGAGAGAGAGAGAGAGAGAGAGAGAGAGAGATACATATATATATATATATATATATATATATATATAGATAGATAGATAGATAGAAAGATAGATAGATATGCCAAATGATGTTTTGTGAAATATTTTTAATCAGAATTTTTTTCTCAGTACCTGCAAAACGTCCCCATGTAAGCGTGTGTGTAATTAAATGAACTGTCTATTGACATAGAAGGGATGTGTCCCTCTACTATTTGTTTTTCGTTTTCGTTTTTACTTTCCTATCTCTATCTTTGGGGCTTCCTGATTCATATCCCAAAATTCGTTTACATCAAATATCAGTTTAATGAGGGACACAATCTAATGCTTCAGCCGGTACGAAATCTTTAAAAACTGTTCTTGTAACTTACCGTCTCCTACTTTGAAACGTTTTGCATCACGGAGAGATTTTAAACCGTTTTAAATGCTTTTGCTTTGAATGTAAGCACTTAGAAAACTAAACTTCTGTCTCAAAGCATTACCTTTGATGTAACTTGATGAGAAATCTCTTTAAAATTTCCACTGTTTATCTTAACTTTGTACTAATTCTTTTTCTTTACAGTCGATGCAAAGCTGGACAAAGAGGAATCATGAGAAAGGCTAGATCAGCATTTAGAAATGGAGATATATAGATTGTATGATTATGACATCATAAGGCATCCTGATCATAAGATAATGGTCAACAGTCTTCACTACGTTATCGAATCATGGACCCCGTATGCTTTGAACAATAAAAGAACAATAGAAGAAAATAATATATATATTCAATCATTCATACATACATGAATGCATGCATGCATGCATACATGTTTTCTCAAACTAGTGTAATTGTGGCATATAAAAAAGACTGCTGCTTCTGTCTCTGGTGTTGGTCAAATTAATGTAAAAGCCGATGAGAAACTCCCCAAAGGTTCGAAAATCGATTAAGGTCGCTCTTCATGCTTTTCAATCCACGGAGAAAAGGCTAAATTAGTCCTCTTTATGAATGTACCATATAGTTTACATATATTTCATTTTGGCCCAAGTCAGCCAATTATTGCCGGTAAGTTTCGCACAGCATCTTCAGGCATGTCATAACTTAGCTAACTCGGCACAACAAGAAACTGAGCCGGCCATAATAATTCTCTCTCTCTCTCCCCCCCCTCTCTCTCTCTCTCTCTCTCTCACACACACACATCGTTGTAGAAATGCATTCATGTATGCTTCAGCACTTACATAGCTATAAGTACAAGTACCTTAGCATATGTATATACGTATCTGTAAGCGTAGCAGTTTGATGTATGGGATATGCACGAGTACTCATATAACAAGCAATATACGATCATTAACACGTGTATATAATATTATATAAATACAGCGAATCATAGACCCATACTGTGTGTATATATATATATATATATATACATATATATATATATATACATATATGCACACACACACACATATATATATCCATGTGTCTATATATATGTTTATATATATTTATGTATATCTCTCTATGTATATCTATCTATATACACATTTATATTAAGGGCACTACTATACATAAATGCCTCACGCTACATATGTGTATATATACGTCCAAACATATACACATTTAAACGCGCGCACACACGCACACATTTATATTTATATACACAACATATACATATATATGTATGTGTATATATATACTTATGTATATCTCTATATGCATATCTATCTATCTATCTACATATATATATATATATATATATATATATATATATATATATATACGTCCATACACATACACATTTATACGCACGCGCACACACACACACATATATATATATATATATACATGTGAAATACATGTGTGTATATACATGTATGTGTGTATGTATGCATGCATGTATGTATATATGTATGTATGTATGTATGTACGTGTACATGTATGTATGTATATATATACGTTTGAATGTATGTATGCATGTATGTATGTATGCATGTATGTATGTATGAGTATATTACTGTGTACACGCGCACACTTTCTCACACATAAAATGCCGTCCATTCTCCTACACTTGTACTTATCTCTACATCCATAAAAACCATCAATTTGATTTGTCAGATAATTAGTATATAGCATATAATATATTTGTTGTGTGTATTTGGAGGCTGGGAGATTGAAGTGTTCGTTAAAGGGTTTATTAACCCTTAACAGTAGGGAACCCGTCAAAATGGGGCGGAACCCGTCTATACAGAACCCACTGTATTTGAATCAATGCGTTTTCTCTTCAAAAGTTCCCTCTCAGATGCCCTGCTGTGATCCGATTTGTTTTTTAGTCTGTTTGTGTGACAATATAACAGATTTCGCACGTTGGCGCTTTGCCTTCAACTTTTTATTTCTTTTCTTATTATCCTGAGTTAAGCAATTTTTTCGATACGACAAGGAATGACAACGTTTACGGTGGCGGCAGGGGCGGTGGTGGTCGTCGAGGTGACGAGTACGATGGCGAAGACGACGACAATGGCGGTAAAAAAAAAAGAACGAAAACAAAAGAGGGAAGAATTAAACAACAAAAGGAAAATGTATTTTGGCGAAAAAAATTTTAAAAAGGGGTAAAATTATAGAAAAAATGGCAAGAGCCAACAGTGAAACAGTAGATCGACAAAAAAAAAAAAAGGACGTAAATAACAACTGGTATCGATAAACAATAACAACAACAACAAAAACAGCGACAACATCAGCAGCAACAACACCACCACTAAGGAATAACGACAACAGCAGCAAAACCGCCACCACCACCATCAACAACAACAACAACAGCAGCAGCAACAACTACAGCAGCAACAAAACCATCACCACCACCAACAACATTAACAACAACAGCAACAAAACCTCCATCACCACCACCACCAACAACAACAGCAAAACCTGCTCCTCCACAACAGCAGCAACAAAACCTTCACCACCAACAACAACATTAACAACAACAACAGCAACAACAACAGTAGCAAAACTTCCATCACCACCACCACCACGACCAACAACAACAACAACAGCAGCAGCAGCACTAACAGCAGCAGCAAAACCTTCAACAGCAACAAAAACAACAACAGCACCTGTAAGGAAGACTATAAGTTGGTTAGACATCAATGACCAAGACAACAAAGACTACAGCCGACGTTGGAAGACGAAGGTAAAACGACAACAACAAGGTAAATAAACTACATTATAAGCAATAATGGTGGAGGCGCATGGCTCAGTGGTTGGGGAGTTGAACTCGTGATCGTAAGATTTTGGTTTCGATTCCTGGACCGGGTGATGCGTTCTGTTCTTGAGCAAAACACTTCGTTTCACGTTCAGCTAGTCCACTCAGCTGGCAAAAAGGTCCAACCCTGAAACGGACCAGCGTCCCCCCGTCCAAGGGAAGACAAGCCTTTGATTGTATGACTAGGGAAAGAAATTTGATTTATTATTATTATTAATAATTATTTTTTTTTACTCTGGGGGAGGGAGCCAGTCGATTAGATCAATCCCAGTACGTAACTGGTACTTAATTTATCGACCTCGAAAATATGAAAGGAAAAATCGACCTTGGCGAAATTTGAACCCAGAACGTTAAGACGGACGGAACGCCGCCAAGCGTTTTGTCCGGTGTGCTAACGATTCTTTTCTACTTAGGCACAAGGCCCGAAATTTTGGCGGGAGGGAGCCAGTCGATTAGATCGACCTCAGCACGCAACTAGTACTTAATTTATCAACTCCAGAAGGATGAAAAGCAAAGTCGACCTCGGCGGCATTTGAACTCAGAACGTTAAGACGGACGAAACACCGATAAGCATTTTGTCCGGTGTGCTAACGATTCTACCAGTTTGGTGCCTCAGTAGCAGTTGGTATGAATCGAAAAGGAAGGAATTCGTTGTAGTGGTGGCTACCACTAATACCACTATCACAATTACTCCTACTACTATCATCACTTGTTGCTGCGCTGGTGGTGGTAGTACTGGCGGTGAGATCAGTGGTGGTGGGTACGGATGGAGGTTAGATCCCGATATCTTCGAGGAATAAAAGAATTTCAATTCCGACCTTTAACATGCACTTCCTGACACCCTGCTGTTCTCCTCCCACCACTTCTTTTCTACCTATCTCTCTCTCTCTCTCTCTCTCCCTCCACTATCTATCTATCTATCTATATCTATATCTATATATCTATATATATATATATATATATATATATATATATATATATATCGTTTACTCTCTATCTTTCAGTCTCTAAATATTACTCGCTTACGCTCTTATTCTTTCGTTCAATGTTCTCTTTCGCTTATTTACACACAATTTACAGATCACCCCCGCCCCTGTCTCCAAATCCCCCCTCCATATCTCACCCCACCCTCTTTTGTTTCACATTCTTTAGTCAGTCATTTGACCACTGGGTGTATCGTGAGAAAGGGAGAGCGTGATTTAAAGAGTGGGGTCGGGGAACGGGTAGATGCTGTTTTTTGTTTGTCTGTTTATTTTTTTTTATTGACTTTTTATTTTATTTTTTCTGTGTTTGTGTTTGTAGTTTTTGGAATGCGGCATGTCTGCTGCTTCTTTGATGATTGTATTGCAACGGAAGGAAGATTCCTCGGATAGATAAAGATATACAGCGAAGAAAAATGAAGAGGGTGGGGAGTGAGGGTGTAAGATATAAATAATAGCGAGGGTTGGGGGGAGGAGGTAGGTGGATCAAGGGTTGATGAAAGTCTAAGGAGAATAATAAGAGAAGGGGATGGGTGGCAAAAAGAAAGAACTCAATAAACGAGAAAAGGGGGTGGATTTTATGAGGTGAAAACTTGGGGTAATATGTGATAACGACAAACTCCAGTAGTAGTAGTAGTATTGTTGTAATAGTAGTAGTTATTACTGTAGTAGTAGTAGTAGTAGTAGTAGTAGTAGTAATATTAGTAGTAATAGTTATGCTGTAGTAGTGTAGTAGTGGTGGTGGTGGTGGTAGTAGTAGTAGTGGTGGTGGTGGTGGTAGTAGTAGTAGTAGTAGTAGTAGTAGAAAAAGGAAGAGGAGAAGGAGAAGAAGAGTAGCAGTATTGAAGCATGGGACGAGGGGAGGGCAAGAAGACGGAGAACAACGATAGCCAATACTGGTGACAAGTGACAGCAACAGAGCAGCTCTATATATATTTCTCCCCCCCCCCCACGAAGTGCCCGATGGATGGAGCTACCCTTACCACACTCTCCAAACAACAACAAATGCAAATGTTGCCGTGGGGTGGGACAGTGGAAGCGTTTCTACATGTTGCTCGTACTGCTAGAAACACCAGTCGAGCCTTCACCATGTCTACATAACACTGAAAAGGACAACAACAATATAATAGACAAATACGAGGTACACTTGGCTGGTATTTTTAGTAAGTTGAACAACATAAAGCTCCCTCTTCGTTGTTGGTAATGCTGGGGGGGGGAGGTGGACAGGGGCGGTTGTTTGTAGTGGTAGTGTTGTTGTTGTTGTTGACGATGTAGTGGTGGAGGTTCTGCAAGCATTGCTAGTACTGGCTGAGGTCATAGTGGATATGGTGATAGAGGTGGAAATTGTACAATGTAGTTCTCGAGAGGACGTTGGTGTTGCCTTGGCGGAGGTTTGCGCTCTCTGAGTGCTCTTGTTTCTCTTTTACTTGTTTCAGTCATTTGACTGCGACCATGCTGGAGCACCGCCTTTGGTCGAGCAAATCAACTCCGGGACTTATTGTTTGTAAGCCTAGTACTTATTCTATAGATGTCTTTTGCCGAACCGAAAGATTACGGGGACGTAAACACACCAGCATCGGTTGTCAAGCGATGTTGGGGGGACAAACACACACACACAAACACACACATACATATACATATATACGACAAGCTTCTTTCAGTTTCCGTCTACCAAATGCACTCACAAGGCTTTGGTCGACCCGAGGCTATAGTAGAAGACACTTGCCCAAGGTACCACGCAGTGGAACTGAGCCCGGAACCATGTGGCTGGTAAGCAAACAACTTAACACACAGCCACTTTTGCGTCTATATTTTTTCTCTTTTTCTTTTCTTCTTTTCTTTTTCATCATTTTAAACCGAGAACTGAAATAAAGTTAACTTTTCCTGTAAAAGGCAGGGAAAAAAATGGTTGTGACGTATATGCATTGAAAATAGAATCACTTGCTGGGTAAATAAATCTTGAGAGCCAGCCACCACAAGTGGGAAGCGAAACCGTGTTGTCTGGTGACCGAGACGACTGTGGTGGCTCTCGATTCTGTGGTTGCTCTGTCCGACTCTGGCTGTGTCAGAATATTGCCTGTTGGGTGGTCGGCGGCTATCAATCTTATTCAGCTACATGACTGCGGACAATAGATGTAAGCTTGAATGCAAGCATCATTAGATTAGTGCAGCTAGGCGGGTGGAAATTTGTAGGGGTTAACCAAGTAAAGACACGCACACACAGATATATATATTCAGACGCAGCCATGCTTATATACCAAGTGTATGTGTGTGTATGTGTGTGTGCACGCGTATGTATGCGTGCGCATGTGTAAATATATACGTATATAGCTAGATAGTTATGTGGATAGATAGATAGATAGATAGATAGATAGATAGATAGATAAATAGACAGATAGATAGATAGATAGATACATACATACATACATAGACAGACCGACAGGCAGACAAACAAATAGATGGATAGAAGATACCTTATGGTATGTCAAGTTTGGTGAATTCTTGAATCTTGAGATTATTTTCCGTTCTCATTTTAAAAACCATCAATATATATATATATATCTGATATACTATTATATATATATATATATATATATATATATATATATATATATGTATATATATCTGATATACTATTATATATATATATATATATATATATATATATATATATATATATATATATGTATATATATCTGATATACTATTATATATATATATATATATATATATATATGTATATATATCTGATATACTATTATATATATATATATATATATATATATACATACACACACGCACACACACGCACACACACACATATATATATGTCTTTGTGAGGTATCTATCTATCTATCTATCTAACTAGCTCCGTCTATGTGGTCTGGTGACGGTGAAAGACATCATTAATAATATCACTGACTAAAAAAAGTTTGTGATAGATTGATAAAGATGACCACCTCCTGTAAATATTTTGGCGGCGAATCGAGACAGACAAATTAATAGACGTACAACAAAGTCGGTAGTTATCAGAGTTTAGCTGTCATTAGAGAGTTGATTGCGGTCAGATGCTGGTGGACATTGAAATTATCTGGACATTTCCGACAGAGGTGTTTACCGTCGGAAACCAGTACGATTCCTTTCATCCATGTCGCCTTTTCATATATAATATTGTTTTCTTTTATATAAGGCAGCGTGTGCAAGCACGCCGACCTCTACGGCCGGACATCTCAGCGGGAACACCGTTAAAATGAAGAGGGGGAGGAGGAGGAGGAGGAGTAGAAGTAGAAGAAGAATTTGACAGGGTATGACGAACGGGGTAGTCAACGGCGGAGGTCAACAGTGGCCTGGATAAACGAGGAAGTAGAAGAGGAAGAAGTTACTGGACTGCGGGTGATTGGGACGGTTGCGTGGGTGGGTGGGTGGGTGTTGGTTGCAGAATTGAGAGAAAGAAGACGAAGATGAATACATGGGGTGAGAAGAGGAAGAGAAGGAGCAGAAGGAGGGGGGGGGGAAAGGCTTGACGGAGAAAAGCTACGGCTGTGTATAGTGTTGTATGTAAGTGTACATGTATATGTGTGTGTGGAGGCGCAATGGCTCAGTGGTTAGGGCAGCAGACTCGCGGTCATAGGATCGCGGTTTCGATTCCCAGACCGGGCGTTGTGAGTGTTTATTGAGCGAAAACACCTAAAGCTCCACGGGGCTCCGGCAGGGGATGGTGGCGAACCCTGTTGTACTCTTTCACCACAACTTTCTTTCACTCTTACTTCCTGTTTCTGTTGTGCCTGTAATTCAAAAAGGGTCAGCCTTGTCACACTCTGTGTCACGCTGAATATCCCCGAGAACTACGTTAAGGGTAAACGTGTCTGTGGAGTGCTCAGCCACTTGTACGTTAATTTCACGAGCAGGCTGTTCCGTTGATCGGATCAACTGGAACCCTCGACGTCGTAAGCGACGGAGTGCCAACAACATATGTGTGTCCGTGTATCATGATCTCTATATGGGCGCCTTTTTCGTGACTACGTTCCGACCGTATATACATGTGAGTGCGTGTGTATATATGTATGTATGTATGTTTTATATTTTCTTTGCTTCAGTCATTAGACTGCGCCCATGCTGGAGCACTGCCCCGAAGAATTTTAGTCGAACGAATCGACCCCTGGTCTTATTTTTTTTGTATATATATATATATATATATAGCTTGGTACTTATTCCATCGGTGTCTCAGGTCGAACCGCTAAGTTACGGTGATGTGTACAAATCAACACCGGTTGTCAAGCGAGGGGGGGGGAGAAACCAGACACACACACAAACACACACAAGGTGTTTTCGCTCAATAAACACTCACAACGCCCGGTCTGGGAATCGAAACCGCGATCCTATGACCACGCGTCCGCTGCCCTAACCACTGGGCCATTGCGCCTCCACAACAACAGCCAGTAAGAAGGAGGTATAGAAATAAATAGAATGATTATTGCTTCTAACGATTGTAATTAGTCCAAACATATTTTGACAGACTATAAACACAAGTACAGATGTTCATCTCGGGATGACCTGCCGAATACGCGAATTCCGTTCCAGAAATCTAACTAATAGCACTTTCCCTCGTCCATAGACCACATCTAAGGAATGTTAATTGTCTACAAGCTTTGGTGGAAGACCTCAACTTGGCAAGATTTGACCTGCTGTGGCCGTGTGACCTTAATGCTGTGTTCCTAATATATACATCTGCTCAGTACAGTGGCAAATAGAAAGAAAACTGTGTGTATTCCTGTCCCCCCTCGTTAATTACTCGGAAACGTATCTATCTATCTGTCTATCTATGCACACACGTATACACATACATACACACACACACTCATACGCATATATACACACATAGAAGCATATTTACACACATATGTATATATCTGTGATTATACACAATACATTACACAACCCTATCTTGCTCTCGCTCTCTCTCTCTCTCTCTCTCTCTCTCTCTCTCTCTCTGACACACACACACACATATATGTATACAGAGGTCGTCGTCGACTTACAACCTACCCGACTTACGACCGATCGACTTTACGACGATTGGCGGGCCAGCTTCCGGCAGCAATAATAAATAGTCGAATTGAAATCTAATGGGTTTCATTTCTTAGAAATTAAACTGTCTACGGATGATGTCAACTAACAAACGCTTCTCCTCGGTTTGGTTATCGATCGCGACTGTGTTGGATGAATATCCTGTCGAGGAGACATCGAGGCAATCCGCTAAATTACAGGGGCGTAAACACATCAACACCGGTTGTCAAGCGGTGGTGGAAGACCAACATAGACACAAAGACTCACACCCAAATAGAGGCATGCGCGCACACATACTCTGTCTCTCTCTCACACACACACACACACACACACACACACACACACACACACACACACACACACACACGTTTGTACATGTAAACGACGAGTCGTATTCTGTTTTCGTTCACCAAATCCACTCACAAGATTTTGGTCGGACTTAAGCTAAAGTACAAGGCACTTACCGAAGGTGCTACGGAGTGGGACTGAATACGGAACCATGTGGTTGGGAAGCAATCTTCTTACCACACAGTCACACTTTGGCAATATAAACAAACAAGATGGAGGAAATGTGTTTTATCTGGGCTTTGTTCATTATGACTATTATGAAATAAGATAATGATAAAAAAATAAAAATCAAAATCAAGCCGAAGAAAAAAAAAACATCCTAAAGTGAAACCGTGCTAAGCGAGTATCGGGTAAACCGAGGGACAAGTATACATACATACATGCATATAGATATATATATATACATAATACATTGATACATACATACATACATGCATATATATATGTATACATACATATAATTTATATATATATATATATATATATATATGTGTGTGTATATACACATGCATATATATATATATATATATATATATATAAGTATATACACATGCATATATATATACGCATATAAACTTGCATATATATATATATACATACATACACAACATATATATGTTACACATACATACACACATATACACAAATACATATGTGCGTGTGTGTCTGTGTGTGTGTATAATATTCTATCATCCCATTTGTAACTTGAAAGTGATCCAGATCGCATCAGTTTCCTTTCATCTTAACGAAGTTCAATAAAAATGCAATGAGTCGATTTTGCGTACAAAACTGACCTAACACCTCGTCAAAACACACCAACGCACGAACACACAAACAGGTACACACACACACGCTTACGCGTTGACTCACACACGTACCCAACACACACACGTAGATTCACACACACACACCGCGCGCGCATCTCTGTGATGTAGACCATACCTACATTTCACTTCATCAAATGGCATACACAAACAATGGGTTTTAAGAAAATATTGACTTTACGCCGAGTCACTAACTATATATATATATATATATATATATATATATATATGTATACTGCTCTCTACAACTGTGTTAGCATGGTGTTTTAAATGGTCGTTATTGATCAAAGGTTTATTAGGGCTCAGACAACCCTTACGCCTGGTGTAAGTTAATAAAACGTAGGGACCTTACTTCTGACCCTTTCATGCGGCTGACAACTTTTATCTGTGTTAAATAACTTAACAGAAACTAATGGAGCCCATTTATTACAGAGAGAGAGAGAGAGAGAGAGAGAGAGAGAGAGAGAGAGAGAGAAAGTGAGAGAAGGGGGAGAAAATGGTGGGGGTGGGGTGGGGTGGGGTCAAAAATAAAGGGAGAAGGAAAAGAGAGAGAGAGAGAGAGAGAGGTTGGGGGAAGAAAAACTAACAGAGTAGCAAAATAGATTTGATCCTTAACAAATCAAGATAAGGCTTTAGAAAGGTTACTTCCGGTAATCAGCGTTTAGCCAAATGGTATACAACAAGGCGCGTGGCTCAGTGGTTCGGGTGTAGAACTCACGTTCGTAAGGCCACGAGTTCTATATTCGGCGGTGTTTTATGTCCTTGAGCAAGTCGCTTTATTTCGCGCTATACACCAACCCACTCAGCTGGCTGAAAAAATGAGTAGTACATGTATTTCAGAGGGCCAGCCTTGTCCCATTCAGTGTGTCGTTAAGAACTGCGTTAAGGGTGCGAGGGCCACTTGCACGTTATTTCACGAGCTGAGGGTTCCGTTGGTCGGTTCAAGTGGAACCCTTGCCGTCGTAAGCGACGAAGTGCCATATCATACAATGATTAATTTAATATGAACCTCTCAAGGAAGATGACCGGGATTATTTAACCCTAGGTTAGCCGTGATCAAGCAGACCCATGACCAACAGTGTTGTATTTGGGACAATTCTGGGTCCTCCCACCACACTGTTTTTATATTTCCACTCCTAAATATAGTGTATTCTTGGATCACATTATCCAACATACCTGTTTTTATTTTTTGTAAGGCGTTAGGGTGGGAGTTGATAGATATTTGGTTTCTATTTCTAGCAGGTAATAGCGCCTGTACAGTTTGTTGGCTCGATATGGTTGTGTGATTCAGAAGCACGTTTTATAATCATGCTGTTTCGGGCTCAGTTCCATTGCGCGGCACATTAGGTAATATTTTCTTCTAATAACCCCGGATCGACCAATGCCTTGTGAGTGAAACTGGTAAACGGAAACTGTGTGGAAGCCCATCGTATGTATATGAATGCGTGTGCGTACGTGCGCGCGTGTATGTGTGTGTGTGTATATATGTGAGTGTGTGTGTATGTGTATGTGTATTTCTTTGTGTCTGTAGGTGCTGTCCAGCACCGCTTGACAACAGGCGCTGGTTTCGTTAACGCCACCGTGATTTAGCGGTTCGGCAAAAATGACATTACTGGCATCGATTTGTTCGCTAAAAATTAAAAAAATAAAATAAACTAAAAATCTTCCAAGGCGGTGCTCCAGCATGGCCGCAATCCCAATGACTGAAGCAAGTAAAAGATTTTAAAAAATCAAAAAAAATCAAGGATATTGTTTGCAAAAGAAAAATCTGATATTACTGGGCATAAATAACCAATTAATTGACTGTTTGATTTCTTTTAAATGAAATCGCTTTATAACAATGTGGACACTTCACTACTGATAGAAGTCATCAAAAGGCCATGTTAGCACATACTAAAAAAGAAGCGTGCGTACGCAAAGACACACACACGTATGCATACACATACGTATGTACATACACACCCAAAGGTGTTTGATTTAGAATATCCTGTGTATAATTCTATTATATACACGCACAATACACGGTGCTCCAATATATTTAATTATATAGTCTTAAAGACATAAAAGCAGTGATAAAACAATGTTTTTCTTTTTAATTGAACTGAATAAACAAGATCTTTTGATTTCGTTGGTTAATTCAGTTATTATTATTGTTGTTGTAGTTGCTGATGTTGTCGGTATTAATATTATTATTATTATTATTATTATTGTTATTTCTCTGGTAGCCTTTGTAACAGTGTTTCATCGGAACGAATTAAATTTAGCAAGCAACAGCTTGTTACCTGACTTCCAAACTAAGCTAGACTTCCGGGTGAGTTAAAACTGCCTTGTATTACAATACAAGGTCCTACTTCGAAGTCTCACCTTCAGCAAAGCTTTAATTAACAGAAACTTCAAGTTTCCCTTTTTGATCTGGCAGCTGCTACTATTATTGTTTACAGTGCTACGTACGACACTTTCCCAGCAGAATTTCATCGCTTCTGTTTCTATTTTCTCTTGTACCAATGGCCAAACCGAATGTATTTTGGATGGCTGCTCTATTTCAACTCTTAGCTTAGAAATGGAGAAAAAACATAGTGCTTGATATATTAAAAAATAAGCCATCGGGGGCTAGAAATAAAGCGGAAAAACTTGGAATGCTTCGACTTCGGGCAGGCATGTGAGTTGTGCGAAATCTGTGATGAGCCCAAGTGATGATGATGACCAGGATTTGCCTTTGATATATATATATATATATATATGTATGTGTGTGTGTGTGTGTCTATGTATATATATATGTACATATCTCTCTCTCTCTCTCTCTCTCTCTCTCTCTCTCTCTATATATATATATATATATATATATATATATATATATATATATATATATAGAGAGAGAGAGAGAGAGAGAGAGAGAGAGATAGAGGGGGGTATTCTCTGTATAGAATAAACTTCGTAGTGCTCAAGAGAATTGAACTTGAGCAGGTATACATGTATATACATGCATATATATATACATACATGTATACATATATATATATATATACACATACATACACATATATGCATACATACATACATACATACACGCGCGCGCGCACACACACACACACACACACACACACACACACACACACAGACATAACAAAATTATGTAATGTGCCAAAAAAAAACGGATCGCGTTGTGAAAGATTAAAGACCTATATGTAACTATTTGAAATTTGTACAGGCATACGCACAAATATTTTTTTACGTTGGTGTATACAATATGTGAAGATGCAAACGTGATTGAGTGGGTGACCCAACGAACTATCTCCCACGCCCTAAAGCTCCCACATATCATTCCTGCAAACTACGTCATACTTCCATATATATACATATACATATACATACATAAATATATATATATATATATATATATATATATATATATATATATGAATTCGTAATTCATTTCCTGTAAATAAAATTTAATTTCGTGACGCGTTCTTTATTTTGCTTTAATTTCCTCGCCCAGAAGAGATGGTTACGACCAAGACTGGTGTAGCCCCCTGTTGTTAAAACTAAGAACGACTGAACGAACAAATGACTACTGAACTTCACAATGCGCAGAGATGTCCCCCGTAATTGTTGCAAATATAAATATAAATATGTATGTATATATATATATATATATATATATATATGTATATATATATATATGCGTGGGATGAAAAGAATTCTGGTGTGCCCACAGATCACTACAAAAATGTATCGCATTTTATTATTATTATTATTATTATTATTATCATTATTATTATTATTTAGCGCGGATGTGTCAGAGGAACGACAAATGAAAGATAAATATATGTATAATAGTATATTGTATTGTGATATCCCAGAATACATCGCGCAATACGATGTTAGCATTACCGCTCGTATGTGGGAAAGAGTATGGCATCATTGAGACAGATGCTAAGCGAAGAAGAATGTATGAGTCAGGTTGCTTCTTGCTGAGTTTGTGAAAAATCATAATACGATATATATATATATATATATATGCATATATGTATATACATATATATACATATATATATATATATATATATATATATGAATATATGTATATACATATATATACATATATATATATATATATGAATATACATATATGTATATATGCATACGTACATACGTATATATATATATATATATATATATATATATATATATATATATATATATATATATATATATATATGTATGTATCGTTTTACTCTTTTACTTGTTTCAGTCATTTGACTACGACTATGCTGGAGAACCGCCTTTAGTCGAGTAAATCGACCCCAGGACTTATTCCTTGTAAGCCTAGTACTTGTTTTATCGGTCAATTTTGCCGAACCGCTAAGTTACGGGGACGTAAACACACCAGTATCGGTTGTCAAACGATGTTGGGGGGACAAACACAGACACACACAAACACACACACATATATATGTATATGCATATATACGACGGGCTTCTTTCAGTTTCCGTCTACCAAATCCACTCACAAGGTTTTGATCGGCCCGAGGCTATAGTAGAAGACACTTGCCCAAGGTGCCACGCAGTGGGAATGAACCCGGAACCATGTGGTTGGTAAGCAAGCTACTTACCACACTGCCACTCCAGAAATAGTATTAAATTAAAATAGTTCCCTGTGTGTCATATTGGATGCAGATACGTAGGGAAAGACAAATGCAATTTATTTCATGGGATCATATCCGTATGCACATACGAATTCTGTATGCACATATCGTTCCGTAGCAGCATTAACAATGCTAGACGTTCATTTCCGCCGCGTCAAGTTTTGTCTGTGGCATGTATCCGTTGCCAGCCGCATATTAAGACAAAATCCGTCGCTTCCTATGTAAGAAAAACAGTGATTGAAAAATAACTGATCCTGTGATTGGCCCTCCAGACAATCGCAAGTGAAGAAATAATGGTTATAAATACATCTAATGCGAGTACAAAAAGATATTTGAAAATATGCAATCAAGCCAGACCGACAGCCATGTTAGAAATCATTATTATTTTTTACCCAAGTGCTACAATGAAAAAAAAAGAAAAAAAATAGATGACGCAACGCTCTGGTTGAAACGCACTTATAGTGACAATGCTCTCGGATTTAGCCGGATGTATGAGCTATCCTTATAATAAGAGTTAATATGTGTTGGAAATAAGGATATGCTGTGAACATGATACACCGTAATAAAATTACAGGAAATGCTAAATCCAAACCCCTCTCGATTAGAGATGAACTGGAAAATAACTGTCAATGGCACAAATCTTGGCTAAGATTTTTTTTCTTTTTTCTCTTTTGTTTTAAATTTTATTCCATAGGGGCCCCATTGTTGCAGCTACAGACATTTTTCTTCTATTCCTGTCATCGATGTTGTCCAAGGAAAAGGCAATGACATTACTTGTCACCAGTGGCGTCACAGGCGAAATCCGACCTCAAAGAGCTGGCAAAAATATCTGTTTCTTACATTGGCACAATGTTTTATCTTTTACTTGTTTCAGTCATATATATATATATATATATATATATATATATATTTGTGTGTGTGTATGTATGTATTTCTGTGTCTGTGTTTGTCCCTCCACCATCGCTTGACAACCGATGTTGCTGTGTTTATGTCCCCGTAATTTAGCGGTTCGGCAACAAAGACAGATAGAATAAGTACTAGGCTTACAACGAATAAGTCCTGGGGTCGATTTGTTCGACTAAAAAAAGGCGGTGCTCCAGCGTGGCCACAGTCAAATGACTGAAACAAGTAATAGAATAAAAGAATATGAGTATAAATATATCAGTAAATGAATGTTCACGGTATTTCAGCTATGGGTCGGCGATGAATCATTGTATATAAGAAACCCGTGGACGGCAGCACCTGAAAGGCCATATATATTAAGGGGCAGAACCAAATGGGAAACTAAGTGAGCAGACATACTTTCGTCTTTTCTCTCTTCTTCTTCTCCGTTTCTGCCCACCTTCCCTTCATTACTGCGACACCCACCACCACTACCACCACTACCACCACTACCATCATTATCAACAAGACTCCTCCCACCCCAGCAAACTACCACGACGACCACCACGGCCACCACTGCGACCACGACCACCACCGCGACCACGACCACGACCACTACCAGAATCGTCGCTATCACATCACTTACGTTCCATTTCGTTATTATTATTATTATTATTATTATTATTATTTTAATGGATCAATGGAAGGAAATGGATAATTGTTCCCAGTGGCAGGCCAATTCCCGTTTGACGGTATTGTTTGTATTGCACCTCGCTTCAGGCATGGACAATACAACTACCACCACCACCACCGTCACCACCGTCACCACCACCACCACCGTCATCATCACTTCCCTCAATCACCGTCATCACCACGGCCACCTCAACGACAACAACAGCCATCATCGCCTCTACAATGCACACTGTACATCGACACCACGGCCGCCACCACCACCTTATGAAATACGCTGCTCTCACCACTACGACCACCACGAGCTTCAAAAATAACGATACCCCGGTAAGAACGAAGTGAAATGCTAACTCTAGACACCCCACCCCCCAACACCACCAACACCAACAACAACAATGAAATAAATATATAAATAAATAAATATATAAATAGAAGAGCGAGATAGAAAACGGGCGAGAAACCGAATCCTGTTGATGTAACGTTGAAATTGCCGCTTTAGATAAAATATGAAATAAAAAATATATAACATGCGAATAAATGAAACTATATATATATATATATATATATATATATATATATATATATATATATATATGTATGTATAAGGATGATAAATCTATAGTGTTCGGTAGTAAGGCCCAAAAGCTGACCTATTAGCGAAGGTCATTGTAAGACAGTCGGAATACGGACTACGGACTCACAGATGCAGCCAACTTGATTTTGATTTTAGAGCTATTGTATTAGCAAATCTTTTGTAGTCGTATAATAAATACACTTAAACACACAGCTTTACGCACACACGTACACACACACACACACACACACACACACACACGCACACACAAGTTTGTATACATCAACACAAACGCACGTTCATACAATGTGGAGGTATTGTGAAGGAAACGAATGGATAGGTGAATGTGCTACTGTCTATGTATGTATGTATGTTCTTGTTTTAATTATTTTAATTCTTCCTTTGGGGAAGGAGATGGTTTCTAACAAAGATGCAAAACTCAATTGTTGGAATGCAGCTAAAAATAATGTCACGTTTTAAACTTAGGAAAAGTCTTGAATATCTTTACTGTTTCACTTACCGATTGTATTTGTAATGCGCGGGTTAGTCAGTTGTTTTCTTTTTGTATGTATATATGTATGTAAATTTGTACGTACATTTTTCTTTTACTTATAATAGCATTCTTGTATATCTTACTCAATGCGGATGGATATACTTATAAAAGACCACAAAACTGCTATATTATTTTGAGAAAACTTCTCGTCTGAGTTCTGAGTTCAAATTCCGCTGAGGTCGACTTTGCTTTTCATCCTTTCGGGGTCGATAAATTAAGTACCAGTTGCGTACTGAGTCGATCTAATCGACTGGCTCCCTCCCCTAAAAATGTCGGGCCTTTTGCCTAGAGTAGAAAAGATTATTTTGAGAAAACGTCTTATCTACCTTTACGTTCTGAGTTCAAATTCCGCCGTGGTCATCTTTCATTCTTTCGAGGTCGATAAGTTAAGTACCTGTTGCGTACTAGAGTTGATCTAATCGACTGGCCCCTTCCCCTAAAAATTTCGGGCCTTCTGCCTAGAATAGAAAAGATTCTTTTGAGAAAACTTCTCATACATATATGTATAGTGCTAAAAAGTACAAGAGTGTGTCAGTAGCTGTGGAGAAGTGCACTATAGCTGTGTAGAATCGCCAAATCTGATAGAGGGGCCGCACTATTTGTCTTGAACCCGAAAGCACGTGGTTGTGCGGCGAATTTCCTCATCACACATTTATGGCAGCGCCTAGTCATTGTCTTACTACATATTTCTTTATTGACCACAGGGGGCTAAACATAGAGGGACAAACAAGGACAGACAAAGGGATTAAGTAGATTACAACGATCGCAGTGCGTTACTGGTACTTATTTAATCGACCCGAAAAGATGAAAGACAAAGTCGACCTCGGCGGAATTTGAACTCAGAACGTAACAGCAGACGAAACACCGCTAAGCATTTCGCCCGGTGTGCTAACGTTTCTGCCAGCTGGCCGCACTTACTACATGTCTTACTACATGTCTTACTACATGTCTTACTACATGTCTTACTACATGTCTTACTACATGTCTTACTACATGTCTTACTACATATTTTGTGCTTACAAAGTCCACGTGGGCGTGGCTGTGCGGTAAGAAGTTTCCTTCACAATAATATGGTCCCGGGTTCAGTCCCACTGCGTGGCATTTTGGGTAAGTGTCTTCTAGTATAGCCTAGGATAGACCAAAGCCTTGTAAGTGGATTTGGTTGAGTGAGAACCCTTAATCTAGCAGGTAAATAACCCACCAGTTTACGAGCTATTATTACCTCAGCCTTAGCGAAGGCGGAGATATTATTTTTCAGTCGTGTTTGTTCGTTTGTTTGACCGTGGACAAGATACCTCAAGAACCGCTGGGTAGATTCGGATGAAACTTTCAGGAATGTTTGGCCTCGTGGCTGGCACGAACTGATTAGATTTTGGGATCAATCCAGTACCAGACAAGGATTCTGGATTATTTTTCCTGTTTTTTTTTTTTTTAGTTAATTTTTGAGAGCGGTCAGGTTCATTTTTAGAATTCTCGTTCGTGAGAGCAGTCGAGTTTATTTCAGATATTCTCATTTAAAAAATCATCTCTGGCTAATCATTGAGAGGACGTTGGTGTTGCCTTGGCGGAGGTTTGTGCTCTCTGAGTGTTCTTGGTTTTTTATAGTTTCATTTGTAATTGCTTTTTCTGTTTTAAAATAAGATTCCTTGTGTAATTTTATAGACACAGATATGTTTCTATCCAAATATCAGAATGTATCCATCTTTAGACAGGTGCATTTACTGAGATATACATAGAATGCATTCAGGGCGCCTATGTGTGTATGTGTGTCTATGTATTTATATACTCAACGCCTTCATCGGAAAAAAATCAACATATCCAGGTGTGTGTGTGTGTGTGTGTGTGTGTGTGTGTGTGTGTGTGTGTGTGTGTGTGTGTGTTGCATGCAGACATCATATATACGTGCGTACGTGCGTGCGTATGTTCTGAAGAAGCTGACGAAAACGTGCCTCGGTCTATGTACCATCCCACCGACCTCCTCAATCGCTTCATTTCCAGTGTCTCATAATTACTACGGGGGTGGTCTGGAGTCAGACAGAATTGAAAAACACCTCCACCCACGCATTCTCGTTCTCGCACACGCTCTCCCTTGCTCTTTCGTTCACACATTATCTCCCTTCCTTCTTTCTGTCTCACGCTGTCTTCCATATTACTTGTTGTTAGGTCTTCCCTTCCCTTCTCTCTCTCTATCTCTCTCTCTCTCTCGTTCTCTCTCTGGCTCTCGCTTTTCTTTCCTTTCTCCTTCTGTCTCATCACAAAGTTTTTTTGTCCCAATTGTCTCTGCTTCCGCCATGAAATTTTACCCTGCTGTTAATATAGCCCTTTACATTGGTCTGTATATATAAGCTGTCAAACAACTAAAGGGATGTGGGACAATCATCATGAATGTGTGTGTGTGTGTGTATGTGTACAGGTGTGCATACATTACTCGGTGATTTTCAACAGCAAAGGACATGGTTTTATACATCATCATAATAATATCAAAGGGATTTCTTGTATGTATTGGACATAAGTACACACATATATATTATACACACACATACACACACACACATATATATATATTATACATACATATATATATATTATATATACTAAATATTATACATACATATATATATATATTATATTTTACATATATATATATATATTATATTTTACATATATATATATATATATATATATATATATATATATTATATTTTACATATATATATATATATATATATATATATATATATATTATATTTTATATATATATATATATATATATATATTATATTTTACATATATATATAAAGTGTAGTATATTGCCACTTAAGTGTGGCTGACCCCTAGGGGTGGATGTTACTGTTGCTTTTAGCCCCAGGAGGACATCTCCTCCAGCTGGCTTATCGACACACGACTGTGTCCTGTTTGCCAAGATATAAGATTGCCAGGTTTTTGTCTCTCTCACCAAGGTCAGCGGCTATCGGACGCCGACGAAGGGAAATAACCCTGAAATCCGGATCCGTTCGTGCTGCAGATGTTGGTGAGAGGGATGACTACCCTTGGCAAACAGGACACAGTCGTGTGTCGATAAGCCAGCTGGAGGAGATGTCCTCCTGGGGCTAAAAGCAACAGTAACATCCACCCCTAGGGGTCAGCCACACTTAAGTGGCAATATACTACACTTTATCGTGCAGTTACTGTTAATACTTCATTTAGAGAATTAACATTGCTTATATATATATATATATATATATATATATATATATATATATATATATTATATTTTACATATATATATATTATATTTTACATATATATATATTATATTTTACATATATATATATATTATATTTTACATATATATATATATTATATTTTACATATATATATATATTATATTTTACATATATATATATTATATTTTACATATATATATATTATATATATATATATATTATATTTTACATATATATATATTATATTTTACATATATATATATTATATTTTACATATATATATATTATATTTTACATATATATATATTATATATATATATATATTATATTTTACATATATATATATTATATTTTACATATATATATATTATATTTTACATATATATATATTATATTTTACATATATATATATTATATATATATATATATTATATTTTACATATATATATATTATATATATATATATATTATATTTTACATATATATATATTATATTTTACATATATATATATTATATATATATATATATTATATTTTACATATATATATATTATATTTTACATATATATATATTATATTTTACATATATATATATTATATTTTACATATATATATATTATATATATATATATATTATATTTTACATATATATATATTATATTTTACATATATATATATTATATTTTACATATATATATATTATATTTTACATATATATATATTATATTTTACATATATATATATTATATTTTACATATATATATATTATATTTTACATATATATATATTATATTTTACATATATATATATTATATTTTACATATATATATATTATATTTTACATATATATATATTATATTTTACATATATATATATTATATTTTACATATATATATATATATATATATATATATATATATATATATATATATATATATATATATATATTATATTTTACATATATATATATTATATTTTACATATATATATATATATATATATATATATATATATATATATATTATATTTTACATATATATATATTATATTTTACATATATATATATATATATATATATATTATATTTTACATATATATATATATATATATATATATATATATATTATATTTTACATATATATATATATATATATATATATATATATATATATATATATATTATATTTTACATATATATATATATATATATATATATATATATATATATATATTATATTTTACATATATATATATATATATATATATATATATATATATATTATATTTTACATATATATATATATATATATATATATATATATATATATATTATATTTTACATATATATATATATATATATATATATATATATATATTATATTTTACATATATATATATATATATATATATATATATATTATATTTTACATATATATATATTATATTTTACATATATATATATATATATATATATATATATATATATATATATATATATAGGTATGTATATGCGCAGGTGTGGTTGTGTGGTAAGAAATTTGCTTCCCAATCACATGCTTTCCTGGCAGTTTGGGCAAGTGTCTTCTACTATAGCCTCGGGCCGACCAAAGCCTTGTGATTGGATTTGGTAAACGGAAACTGAAATGAGTCCATCGTGTGTGTGCGTGTGTGTGTGTGTGTGCGTGTGTGTATGAGTGTGTGTGTATTTTAATGTCTCAATGGTTACCTTATCCTATAGAGCATGGGATTTCATGAAGGTTATTTCTTGCGTAGCGACCAACCACATTGAAGCATCCTCTTCTCAGCAGAGTTTTAGTACTCTTACTGACAGAGTAAACTAACCCAGAACAGTCACGTGTTGACAGTAGAATCTGGCCTATCTTTAATTCTTCAATGGAAAATACACAGTACTCCTGCTCTTCTGAGCCTATCTGTTTGTTAGTCAAACCTGTCTGTCTGTCAGTGAATGTCTGTCTGTTCTTCTATCCCTGCCTTTCTCTCTCTCTCTCTCTCTCACTCACTTGCTCTCTCTCTCTCTCTCTCTCTCACTTGCTCTCTCACATAACACTTCTGACACAGCTCCTTCGTACGTTCTCCTTCTTTCCCTGCAATTTTCAGTACCTCTCTTCCTTCTTTTTACAAGTACTCCTCTCACAACCAATTGACCTCATCCTTTCGTCTCAATACATTTAAACACCTTTACCATCATCTCTCTCTCTCTCTCCCTCTCCCCCTCTCCCTCTCTCTTTCTCAATACTTTCTATATATCTCCTTCTCACTCTCTCCTTCCTCATACAATTTCCTTCATCATTCTCGCGTAGTTTCTCTCCACCTATTCGTTGTTCTGTATCACAGCATTTTCCTCACTCTTACCAAACATTTTCCAGTACTCACCTCTCTTTGTCTCCCGCCTCTCTTTGTCTCTCTGTCTATTTCTCTCTCTCTCTCTCTCACACACACAAACAACAAGCTTTCATTCCCGACTCCCTTTTGCCCTCTTTAATCCCTCCGTCCCTCTTTCTCTCTTTCATTCTTTCTCATATCCTTCTACTTCCATCTTCTTTTGAAACTCTTCATCTAAATTGAACAACGGCTTCCTTCATACACTACGTAACTTACTCTCACATACACGAGACTTTTCGTACATTTTCTCTCTTACACAGCTCTTCCTCACCCCCCTCTCTCTCTCTCAACCATTCTATCACGTTCTTTCGTAACACTTCGCCCTTATCCCCCCCTCTTTCTCTCTCTCTCTCTCTCTCTCTCTCTCTCTCTCCTACAACGCCTTAAACACCCAGCATTTTTTGTTTCATCATTCTCGTTTGGCATTGTTGTTTGCCTGCTCGTTGGTTCTGCTTAGTTGCATTGCAGCCACGGTCGATATCGAATGCAAAATGGCGTGAAATAAGCTTCTAAACAAGCCGAAAACAACACAGTACGAGG
>NC_142947.1:12141512-12161512 GCF_046866305.1 Octopus bimaculoides
ACATCAACCAAAAAAAAAGACAATTAAAGGAGACTTAGGATAATGCAGGTCTGAAATAAAAGATGAAAAGAAAAAAAAAAAAGAAAAAAACTGGCGTGGTGGCCTCAGATGGAACGCTTATGATCATAGTTTCCCTTCTATAGTGTCTTAACAAAAACAACGTAATTGAGTGACATATAATCATTATCATATATGTGTGTATGCTGACTTGTCTATGTGTGCATGTCTGTGATTGCAAATGTGTGTTTACATTAGATGTGTGTGTGTGTGTGTGTGTGTGTGTGTGTGTGTGTGTGTGTGTGTGTTGATAAGAAACTTTCAGTAAAGTTAGACGTAGAAGAATCAAAGAATCGGGAAATCTATACCTGATGTTCCTCTAGATAATGCATGCACAGCAAACACTCAGTCACAGAGAATGTATACGCGGATGTATATATAAGTGTGCGCGTATATATGAACGAACCCCGCCTCTCTCTCACACACGCATATATATATATATATATATATATATATATATATATATATATATATATATATATATATATATATATATACATATATGTATATATATATATATGTATATATATATATATATATATATGTATATATATATATATATATATAACACGCTCATACACACAATAAAAACGTATACATTATACTCGTAATTTGTGTACACGTATGTACGTATATACAATTACGTATATATCTGGGTATATGTGTGTGAGTGTATGTGCATTTGTGCGTGTTATATGCGTGTGTAATCACACACACACACAGACACACACACACACACACACACACACACACACACACACACACACACACACAGACAAAGCGTATAAACTGAAATTATCCGTTCACTTAATCTCAACAAGACAAGAACCTTTCTAATTCTCCAGCTTCATATTATCATGTCATGGGGGCTTGGTGGGGTGGGTGGAGGGGTGGGGGTGGAGGGGGTATGATAGAGAGATGGGGGTGGAGGGGGGTATGATAGAGAGATGGGGAGGGAGGCGAAAGAAAGAAAGAAAGAGGGGGAAACTGTGAGAGGAGGTGATAAGGTGGAATAGATGTTGGAAAGAAAGGGGCTTCTGAAAGGGAGAGATTGAGAGACATTTGTGTTGGTGAGGGTGGGGGAAGAAGAGGGAAAGAGAGAGAGAGAGAGAGAGAAACAGAGGATGAGAAAGGGGAGCTGTGAGAGTGAGTGAAGAAAAGGAGGAAAAGTGATGGAGTGGAAGATAAAAAATGAAAAGGAAACTCTAGTGAGGAATGAGAGTGAGCGACCGAGCGAGTGAGAGAGAGAGAAAGAGAGAGCGGAGAGAAAGAGAGAGAGAAGGAGAGAGGGGAGAGAGAAAGAGTTGGAGAGAGCGAGATTTATAGTGAGGGAAGCAGAGAGAGGATTTAAAGAAAGAAATGGAATGTGGATGGAAGAGAGAAATGGATAGAGAGAGAGTAAGAGAAGTATGGTTTCTGAAGAAATGGAGAGAAGGAAACGAGTACAGAATCGAAGAAAGAGAGAAAGAGATTGAGAGGAAAAGAGAAAGACGGTCTTGAAACACACGAAGAAGGACAATGAACAGGGTAGTGAAATGTGAGGAGATGGATTGGGCGAATTCTCCCCATATATATATATATATATATATATATATATATAGGGAGAATTCAGGCACACAAGTACAGACACATATGTATACACACACACACACACATATATATATATATATATACATACATAAACATATGTATATATATACACTGTCTCTCTCTCATATATATATTACATATATATATATATATGCAGACATATATATATATATATATATATAAACATATATATTATAAATATACATACATACATACATACATACATACATATGTATATATATATATATATATATAGAGAGAGAGAGAGAGATAGAGAAAGAGAGAGAGAGAGAGAGAGAGAGAGAGAGATAGAGAGAGGAAGGGCGAGAGACGGATATACATAGTCAGAAGAGGAGCAAGATAAGATAGTAACAGAGATAATCGCTAGTACGTATACCATTATATATGTATGTATGTATGTATGTATGTGTGTGTGTGTGTGTGTGTTTGTGTGTGTGTGTGTGTGGTGGGGTAGGCAAAACTTCAGTGGACCAATGACCAATAGCAGATGGTTTTGTGATGAATATCTGTAGAAAATGAGAAAAACACATGTTTCTGACGGGGGTAGCCTACTTTAGACAATGCTTTCTTTACAGAAAAACTACTTACCACACATGTTTTTTGTTTGAAATTTGCCGTCTTACACAAATTAAAAGCGCTGCACTCGCATGCAAGCATATACATAAACAATTACAAGCAAGCCGAAGATATGAAATAATAGACACATCTAAGTAATACATACAACCATAGACACACATACACGTCTAAACGGACACACGCAGACGCACGCACACGTACACACACACACACCGAGGCCGTCTCTGGAAGAATTTTGTTTTTCTTCTTTTTATTCTTCGATTTCTGACAAAACCGGAAGTGATCTTTGAAGAATGGTTTCCAGAAATTTGGCACTGAGCCACACATTTCGAAATAGAGAGGAAGAGTTTCGTCGCCCTGTAATTAATTCATTGCTAATTTATTCATCTGAAGGATGAAAGAAAAAAAGTGAATTTACGCAGGATTTGAACTCAAAACGTAAAGAGAAGTGGGTATCTTTTTTTTCCTCTCATTTACTCATTTACTTGTTTCAGTCATTTGACTGTGGCCATGCTGGAGCACCACCTTTAGTCGAGCAAATCGACCCCAGGACTTATTCTTTGTAAGCCTAGTACTTATTCTATCGGGCACTTTTTGCCGAACCACTAAGTTACGGGGACGAAAACACACCAGCATCGGTTGTCAAGCGATGCTGGCAGAGGGGGGGGGGACAAACACAGACACACAAACATATACACACACATACACACATATATACATATATACGACGGGCTTCTTTCAGTTTCCGTCTACCAAATGCACTCACAAGGCTTTGGTCGGCCCGAGGCTATAGTAGAAGACACTTGCTCAAGGTGTCACGCAATGAGACTGAACCTGGAACCATGTGGTTGGTAAGCAAGCTACTTACCACATAGCCACTCCTGCGCCTATTTATTTATTTATTTTTTACTTGTTTCGGTCATTTGATTGCGGCCATGCTGGGACACCATTTTGAAGGATCGTAGTCGAACAAATCGACCTCAAGACTTTACGTTTTTTTAAAGAATAGTACTTATTCTATCGGAGTCTTTTTGCTGGACCGCTATGTTTCGGGGATGTAAACACGCCAACACCGATTGTCAAGCAGTGGTAGCGGACAAACACACACACACACACATATACGAAAGGCTTCTTTCAGTTTCTGTCTACCAAATCCACTCACAAGGCTTTGGTATACCCGACGCTATAGAAGAAGGAACTTGCCCAAGGTGCCAGGCAGTGGTACTGAACTCGGAACCATGTGGCTGTGAAGTAATGTATTTCAAAGGGCCAGCCTTGTCACACTGTGTCACGCTGAATCTCCCCGAGAACTGCGTTAAGGGTACACGTGTCATATATATATATATATATATATATATATATATATATATAAAACAAATAATAAATGAGTATATGCATATATACGTACAGGTATGTGCATACCTACGTCTACCTGTATATATAGGTGCATAGGACATTGCAAACAAAACGTAGACAAGAAAATAATAATAACCAGAGTACAGAAAACACACAAGCCACATAGAGAACATTTTCCTTCATCAGCTACCCCCATTTTAACACCGGCGTTTCGAAATATATACGACGGCCTTCTTTCAGTTTCCGTTAGTGAAATCCACTCACATATCTAGATAGATGGAAGATAGATAGATAGATAGATAGACGTAGAGTTAAATAAACGTGCGCACGCGTGAACACACGTATAATGATAAGCAAAATGACTCACTGAGAAGGGCAGGGGTGTTACAGGTAATGTTATAGTGAGGTCGTGATAAAGTAAATGCGGTCTTTTAGATGACGTGTCATCACAACATCTTATGTTTGGTCGCCGTGATCATGTGTACACACTGTAGCCATACTCAGAAGTAAACAAGTAGGTGTTAAAATTCAGGTTCACTTTGATATAGGTTCTCTACTTGACCCCTTTTTTTTTTTTTTTTTTTTTTTTTGTCTTTTCTGATTTTCGACTACACTTCTTTTGAAACTTCTCCATTGCTATAATTTCATACCTGTAGCACGATTGACAAGACTAACTGTACTACTACTACTACCACCACCACCACGACTACTACCACCACCACCACTACTACCACCACCACCAAAAGAAGGCTATAGTAGAAGACACTTGCTCACGGTGCAACGCAGTGGGACTGAACCCGGAACCATGTGGTTGGTAAGCAAGCTACTTACCACAAAGCCACTCTTTAAAATATAATTAAGGGCACAAATGACAAAATATAATCTTTTTGTCCTTTATCTTATATGAAAATCTGAGGAATAAAATTCTGACAGAAATTCTGTTGAGATATATACGAATGTGTAACAAGAAAACAATAAAATATATATAAAAAAAAAAAAAAAAATTCTGCTTCTATACGTATTCAGGTATGTTTCTACAATTTTTTGTTAAATAAATAAATAAAGCGTAAGAAATATATACAAGATTAGATTAAAAAAGAAAAGAAAAGAATCAGTGTTTTTATTCATTTTTAATACGTTCTAGCGAATGCGAATGGAAATATATGCTCGGTGGTGCATTTTGCCACGAGCGATCAGATATACGCGTTCAAATCTGCCAGAAAATATTAAGAATGAATAGATACATCAGTGTTTGGATTCTGTTGCGCATGCACCCTACGAGTGCTATTAATATTTTTATTAAACTAACAAAAATAACCAATAGATCTTCGGCCAATGAAATTAAAAATTTTTAAAAATCATTATATATACACACACATTATACACACATGCATACAAATATATATATATACATACATATCTGCATGCATACATACGTGCAAACATATTTACACATACACACACATAATTACCCATGCATACATATTTACACATATATATGTTGGGGAAAATAGTAGTAGCTTGGAGGAAAAAATACTCATTATGTGAAGTATGTAGTGTGAATTATATGTATTCATTATGAGGTAAATTTAAGGCAGAGAGATGGGAGAATCGTTTACACATCGTACGAAATGCTCAGCTGCATTTCGTCTTATTACGTTCTGAGTTCAAATATCACCGAAGTTGATTTTTACCTTTCATCCTTTCAGTGTTGATAATAAAAAGTAGAGGCGAGCTGGCAGAAACGTTAGCACGCTGGGCGAAATGCTTAGCGGTATTTCGTCTGTCTTTACGTTCTGAGTTCAAATTCCGCCGAGGTCGACTTTGCCTTTCATCCTTTCGGGGTCGATAAATTAATTACCAGTTACGCACTGGGTCGATGTAATCGACTTAATCCCTTTGTGTGTCCTTGTTTGTCCCCTCTATGTTTAGCTCCTGGCGGCCAATAAAGAAATAAGAAACGTTAGCACGCCGGGCGTAATTCTCAGCGGTATTTCGTCTCTGTGAGTTTATGTTGAAATATTGATTTGAGTTGTTGTTAGATCTGTTGCCGTTGTTAATTGTTTTGTTCCCCATTGTAGGGAAACGGAGAAGATGCAGGAGGGAGGCCCAAGTTATGCGGCTGCAACGAGCAGAGGAGTAGACGTGCAAGAGTTGGAGGTCCGCGAGATAAGGGTGGAACCTCGAAAGATGAAGGAGAGTGAAAAATTAATCTCAAAAGAAGGTAACACTTTGAAATTAACGCCACCTGAAGAGATTTCGGCCATTGTGTCAAGAAGGACTGTGATATTCAAAACCATGAAGACAGCTACAGGAAAAATAGAGGTTGCACTGATAGAAGCCATAGAGGAGTGTATCAAGGAATTGAAAAGACAACGTACATTACGAGAGGGAGAAAATACGCCACTGTGGAGGTGCACTTCACAGCAGAGGAGGAAGCAATAAAGCACACCACAGAGGCTATAAGGTCAGAAGAATGGATGCTTTTACCTTCGTACTGCGACAAACGTGTGGCTAAAAGCGTGACGGCCTGAATCGTGGCCGTCAGGCACAAGTCAACAGGCCACGATCGTCCAGATTTAATTCATGGGCGCTTGTTGGGGTCTAATGTCACTCAAACGCTCCGATACCCACCAGAATGCAAGAGGATTAATAGTTCAACTAATGACTTTTCAGATGATGTAAAACTTGCCACCGTTATATACTAAGAAGATATTTTAAGTATTTTTTGTTTTAATGTGTGATAAGCATGTTTCCTAACCACATGGTACCAAGTTCAGTCCCACAGCGTGACACCTTGGGCAAGTGTCTTCTACTATAGTCTCGGGCCAACCAAAGCCTAGTGAGTGGATTTGGTAGACGGAAACTAAAAGAAGCTCGTGGTATATATGTGTGTGTGTGTGTTTGTCCCACCCCCATCACCACTTGAAAACCGGTGTTGGTGTGTTTACGTCCCGCTAACTTAGAAGTTAGGCAAAAGATATTGATATAATAAGTACAGGGCTTAAAAAATAAGTACTTAGTGACTCCGCTGAGGTTAACTTTGCTTTTCATCCTTTCGGGGGTCGGGGGGGGGGCAATAAAATAATACCAGTTGGATACTGGTGAAGATGTCATCGACTTACTCCCTCCTCCGAAATTATTAGCCTTGTGCCACAATTGGAAACCAATAAATAATAGACACAGTGATAAATATAAGGAGATACATGTATTCTTCATAAAGTATAGGTTTGCGGTGGATTTCTTTGTTTCCATTTGTTTATTTTTTTGTACTCTGTCGACCAAGAACTAAAGAGGTTACTAAGAATGTGTTTATAGTGTCGCGATCCAGAAACTCCTCTTACCCCAGACCGTGAACCGCTGAAAAGCCCCCATGGGGAGAGGATTTTTACACACATCACGTGCTTCGGCCGAGATGCTTTTAATTGTCAGCAGCTGACCTCGTCGCAGAATGAAAGACCCCCACCCGTTTCCCTCTTTCTGTTTACAATCGCTAGAGTAAAATATCAAGGGAATGAAATTTCGACACCTTGGTTTGGAATTAGATTTGATGAACAACTGCGAAGATGAAATCCGTTTTCTCCTTGTCTGTATCTATCTATCTATCTATCTATCTAAAGAGAGACAGACAGATGAAATAAGTAGGAATACAGTGTGACAAATAGTCAAACTAATTGGAAAGGAGGGGAGCTTTTATATTAAAACTGTACGCCACAGAGCTGCGAGGCGCGTGACCCAGTGGTTAGAATGTTGCACGCACGATCGTGAGGTCATTGTTTCGATTCCTGGACGGAAGAGTCGTTGTGTTCTTGAGTAAAACAAAATTTTATGTTACTTTCCGATCACTGCGACCCCTATTGTGTAGCACACCGTACGCCTGTACAGGCAATATCAATTTGAAGTAAAGGGCGGCGAGTTGGTAGAAACGTTAGCATGCCGGGCGAAATGCTTAGCGATAATTTCGTCTGCCGTTACGTTCTGAGTTCAAATTGGGCCGAGGTAGACTTTGCCTTTCATCCTTTCGGGGTCGATTAAATAAGTACCAGCTACCCCTTTGTTTGTTCTCTCTATGTTTAGCCCCCTCCCCTGTGGGCAATAAAGAAATGAATTTGGCGTAAAGGCGAAGAGCCGACAGAAACGTTATATATCGGCTGCTTGTTACAAGAACACACTCCGGTAATTTTATTACAAATTAGGACAACTAATTCACCAGATCAATCTTATGAAACATAGAAGGATAGAACAGTACACAGAACTTCTGATACTTAATAGTAGTGTAGTGTTTAGTCGCAGGTCAATTCTGACTGAGTAGTCTTATAAACATTAACGTTTTAGGTTTCTGTCCTTCCTGTCAAAATTGATGTGTAATGATTTGAAGGTAACTCAGTTGTGCTTCTATATATATAGTACCTATATAGAGTGAGATGAACTGAGCTGTCAAGAATTAATATAATGTAATGGCTATGGAGAGGAACAGCGCTGAAGAGAAATTGTTAGCTGTAAAATTGTGTTGCAGCTGAAAGTCCCAATATACTTATAGACTGGGTTAGAAGTCGCTCTCTGCGGTTTTGTACTAACAAAGAAGACAAAAGCCAGCAGTGGCTAACAACGAACGAGCGAAGAAATAAAGTAGCTCAAAGAAGTTAGAAATTGCAGCAAACTCTCAAATCGTTTACAACCGCAAAAAGAAAGGAAGGACACATTTGATAATGCTGCATTAGATACAATATACATGAAAGACGAGATGGTGATGTTTACGACAAAGATCAATTTTACAACGCAAATCTATTTCAGATTTAACGAGGCTAAAGGTTGTGTAGAATTAAATCTTTTCTGTGCATAAAAAAAAACAAAAAAAAACTACAGCCAGAAACGACTTGTTTTTCCGTATCAGACGTTATAAGCTACATAAGCAAAACGAATAATACGGTATAAAAAACTGAATGTTTATTTATAAAAAATATGGGTGTCATAGCAAAAATTAAAATATGAAATGACACTTAACTTCGAAGAATTTTCTATAAAAACCTAAATTTATCTAGGGAATGTTTGTAGCTTGCAACAGAAATTTCTGTACACTGCATTATACTGAAATCAAACTAAAAATTTTATAAGGAGTATGATTAATCTCTTTTGAGCGAACTGATATACATACATATATATATATATATATCAGTTAATTCGACAATAAAAACAGTATTCACTTGATGTGATTGTTAACTGGAGTATTCTGCTTACGTTGTTTTAGAATAGGATGGGGAGACAATATTTAGCAATATTTCAGAATTGTTTATACAGGTTTCTTTGAAATATCTGGAGCGAAGCGATCAGTTGGTCATAATAAGCATGCAAGGGAATGAATAAATATTCGTCGCATCAAACGCCATTCAAATTGTTTTTTTTTTTGTTGTTTTTTTCACTATCTCTGAAATAACAGGAATATTGCAGTTCTTCCTTACAACATTTCAGTAAAAACGATACGTATTGTCATAGTTATCGTTAAATCTATTTTAGATTATATTTGTAATACTATGTTGGAAAAGTGTATTTACGAGATGAAATAGAATTATCAGCCTCTATTTTATAACTTTTAATATTGTCAGTCACTTTTGAAAGCTTGTGTGATTCCTATGTTCAGAATTGAGTTTGTATCAACGAGCTATTTATTAAAACAACTCGTCAATATGGCATGAATATTTTGCGGGTTTCATTAAAAATTATAAATGAACATATTTAATATGCTCAGCTTTGATGAGTAGTGGAAGATTCTCAGCTGTCGTCTGTCGAAACCTCGGTGGTCGATCTTCCAGTTGTTTACTTCTCGTTAGTCGATTCTTCGTTCGACGATCCCTCAACTGGCGATCCCTCGACTGGTGATCCTTCGACTGGCGATTCCAAGTCCGGCAATTCCGAGTCTGACAATTCCAAGTTCAGCAATTCTGGCAATTCCTCGTCCGACGATTCCAAGTCCAGCAATTCTGGCAATTCCTCGTCCGACGATTCCAAGTCCAGCAATTCTGGCAATTCCTCGTCCGACGATTCCAAGTCCGGCATTGCCAAGTCCGGCATTTCCTCGACCGGCAATTCCACGAAAGGCAATTCCACGAACGGCAATTCCACGAACGGCAATTCTAAGTTCAGCAATTCCAAGTCCGGCAATTCCAAGTCCGGCAATTCCACGACTGGCTCATCCAGGACCGGCAATTCCACGTCCGGCAATTCCGCGTCCGGCAGTTCCGTGTCTGTTGATCTTCTTTTGTCACTGAAAGGTTCCTGAGATTGTACACTGTTAGAGGTTCCCCCATATTCAGCCTGATAGAAACCCTGTTCTCTATTTGTATTGTGAAGATCCTCCCTCACTGAATCCCTCACATGATCGCTTGCTAGCGAGTCACCGTGACATGCGCTTGCTAACATCGGGTCATGATGCAACTCGCTTGTCGACGTACTGTAAGACGGCCTGTTTATTGACGAACTGGCTCTCTGTCCACTTGTTAGTGATTTTTGAGATTGCATACTTCCCATCATGTGCGACTTGCCGCATGCCCAACAGAATCTGGACTGATCGCTTGCTAGCGAGTCACCGTGACATGCGCTTGCTAACATCGGGTCATGATGCAACTCGCTTGTCGACGTACTGTAAGACGGCCTGTTTATTGACGAACTGGCTCTCTGTCCACTTGTTAGTGATTTTTGAGATTGCATACTTCCCATCATGTGCGACTTGCCGCATGCCCAACAGAATCTGGACTGATCGCTTGCTAGCGAGTCACCATGACATGCGCTTGCTAACATCGGGTCATGATGCAACTCGCTTGTCGACGTACTGTAAGACGGCCTGTTTATTGACGAACTGGCTCTCTGTCCACTTGTTAGTGATTTTTGAGATTGCATACTTCCCATCATGTGCGACTTGCCGCATGCCCAACAGAATCTGGACTGATCGCTTGCTAGCGAGTCACCGTGACATGCGCTTGCTAACATCGGGTCATGATGCAACTCGCTTGTCGACGTACTGTAAGACGGCCTGTTTATTGACGAACTGGCTCTCTGTCCACTTGTTAGTGATTTTTGAGATTGCATACTTCCCATCATGTGCGACTTGCCGCATGCCCAACAGAATCTGGACTGATTATTTTTGCTTGCAGAACAGGTATGTGGTACTCCACGAACAGAACTTACACAGTGTAATCTGTTCCTTGGCTGCATGTGATGAAACCTATTTATCGACACACTGAATGCCTGTCTAGTTGTACACATAGCTCTGGTCTGGTTCGATGCACTTAGAGACGTGGTCTCGGTTTGAACACCAACAGATCTCAAATCAGTTTGTGTACCTACAGATCTCCTTTGGATCCGTTCTATTCCTGCCGATCTAAAATGCCCATCAAGTAACTGGATAAAAAAATATAGTTCTTCTATTACTCTATCGTGATATCTGTTTAAATATCTTAAGTATCGTCTGTCCATTAGCATTGTATTGTTCAATCTGTCCGTCGATGCACTGCGTGTGTGGCTGTTCATTGATGCATCAGAATTTTGTTCGTTCAGTGTTGAGCCGTAAGATCGAGCATTCAAAGCTATTCTAGGATGATATCGCCTCGCCGATGTGCTAGAAGTCTGAGAGAAATATAAGGGGTTATAGAACTGAAGGTTCACAGGGGCGCTTTCCCTTCTACTATCTAGCGAGTACCCACTTCTCTTCTGTGGTAGGCTGCAACGTCTCCCTCTAACACGCGTGCATCCAGTACCTTCATTCATTTCCGCGATTCTAACTTTTTTGCTCACTCGTGAGAAATTACTTTTCCCGCGCATCGGCGCGCTTCCACGCATTCCACGCACCTGTGCGCTTCCACGCATTCCGCGCATTAGCGCGCTTCCACTCTTTCCGCGCACTGGCGTGCTTCCACGCATTCCGCGCACTGGCGCGCTTCCACGCATTCCGTGCACTGGTGCGCTTCCACGCATTCCGTGCACTGGTGCGCTTCCCCGCATTCCGCGTACTGGCCGTCTTCCCCGCATACTGCACACAGGCAGTCTTCCCTGCGTTCCGTGAACTGGCCGTCTTCCACGCATTCTGCGTTCAGGAGCGTTTAGACGTTTCCTGGGTACCGGCACGCTTTCGCTTTCTCTTTTCTCACTTTCTCGTGTGCTAGAAGCCTGGTTGCTATCTGGCACTGTGTGGCGCGTTTCTATCATGATCATGCTGGAAGGTGAAGTTCTGCACTCTGTTTGAGGTGGCAACTTTATTTTTTCTGATCTTAGCGTCTCTTCAATTTCTGGTCCGAGCTGCAGACGAAGAACTTGACTTGTTGAGAAATTATGAAGTCCATAGGGTTCTAGGCTTTTAGACATACTGGAACGTGGCATGCTGCTCCTTGGTATATTAGCTTCAGGTGGTAGTCTTGGTGTACTTGGTTCGTGCACCGATTCAGTTTCGACGAGCTTCTCTGGAGAATTAAACGTGTCGTCACCAGCTCCATGCCTCTTTGTACTGTGTGAAAGATCGGTTGGCTCAATACATTTTTTCTTTTTGGGACTAACTGTGGAACGTCTACATGGTGAATGGTGTTTTCCTTTAACTTTTGAGTCCTGAGATGAGACAGCCACTGGATTAGGACCTGAAGTTGAGCCAAGTGGGCAAGTGTCCCCGATTTTCGATGTAGAAAGTCTAGAAATATCTTCATTATCATTCGAATGGAAATCAGTATCATGTTCATTTTCTGAAGAACTCATTTTTTGAAAAAGCTTCTCACAGATGATTTTGGTGACGGATTGGTTTTCTAAGATTCCAGTAACCAAGTTAAGTGAACTAAACTTGCTTAAAAATAAATGGTAATAAATAATTTCTGGAGCTCTCGCTTCGGACACAGGTAAGGTTTTATCGCAACAAAAACGTTTATCGAAGAATACACGGACGACACACTATGTTGCTCAATGCATTAATAATTCAACCGTTGAATGATGGTCTAAATTGGATGAAATGCGTGAAGATTTCGATAGGCAATACATTCTTACCTCCGTAAATGAAATGCGACGTATATATCATACATATACATGTAGAAACTGTAAAACGTGAGAGAGTGAAATAGCAGAGTGTATCAAAATTGACCATGATTAAGCATGTGTGATGAGTTCGTGCACGACGTCGGACGATGCCAAGCTCAGTGAGGTAAAAATCTTAACGGTGCAACTACTAGCAATATATATATTCCAAAAATGTGCGTAAGCCACGCTGGGAAGAGTTTAATAAAATAGAAATATTAAAAAAAAAATACAAATTCTTCGGGTCGGTTTCGATTCCCACCTGCAAACTCTTTTACATCGATTAAAAAAAAAAAAAATTCCAGGCGTGGCTGAATGATTAAAAATTCGCAAGTTTGCAGCTAGTCGGTTCCTGGTTCGATCCCAAAGTGTGGAATCTTGGACAAGTGTATTTACCGCAACTTCGGTAAACAGAAACTGTATAGAAGCTGTACCTGTAATTCAAAAGTACACCCTTCTCATACTTTTGTCCCGTTCATTCTGCCTTAAGAAATTCTTTATTTTTCTATTCTAGGCACAAAGACCACTGGGCCAGCTCGCCGCCTTCTGCCTTAAGAAATTACGTGAAGGATACTCGTGTGTACTGAATACTTAGTCTCTTAGTTTAAATTTCACCGAGGTCGACTTTGCTTTCATCCTTTTGGAGTCGATAAAATAAGTACCAGTTGAGAACTGGGGTCGATGTAATTGACTTAGACCCTCTCCACTCCCATGAACTTGCTGGCCTTGTGGCAAAATTTGAAACCAATATTTAGAAATCATGAGGCGGCGAGCTGGCAGAATCGTTAGCACATCGGACAAAATGCTTAGCGTAATTTCGCCCACCTTTACATCCTGAGTTCGACATTGATTTCTTCCTTTCGGAGTCGATGAAATAAATACCAGTTGAAACTTGGTATCGATGTGGGCGTGTGTGCGTCTATGTATGTATGTCCTCTTTCGGTTGCTGATACTGTAAATTTCGTATAAATTTCCAAGTCGTCAGATTACGTCTATGCTCAAATGTTACACAGGAACCCAAGAGGTTTATAAGAACCGGAACAAGGCGCCCATACCAGTTCTATGGTGTTAAACGGAATAGAGATAACTTCAATCTCTAAGATTTCGTATCCTACACACAGAAGATCGCGTAAATTTTGGCAGCAAGCGAGCAAGCAAACTGCAGCACGTAGATTTAATACATCGCCTATATTAGTGCAGAGAGTGTGACAAGGAAAAGAAACTGTTTCCATTAAGGCTGCAAGAAAAGGCAGCCAAATATTTCTTAAATCACAGACGACTGACAAGTAAATTAAATATATGAGCGACTAGTTGAATACCGTATCAACGCTGCGCGTTTTCTTCTCCTAAACCTTAGAGTCTATATCTTAGACAAGTTGGTGATATCTCTATCTGTCTCTGTCTGCTTGTCTATGTCTCACACAGTTTGTATGTCTGTCTGTCTTACACTTACTCTCTCTCCTCCTCCACACACATACTCATATATACATATATATATATATATATATATATATATATATATATATATATATATATATATATATATATATTTGTGTGTGTGTGTGTGTGTGTGTATGTGTACGTACATACATGTCTGTGAGAAACAATGACGTTAACGGCAAGGTTGAACCAATGATAATTTACAACTGCAGTAGGCCATGAAGATAAACTCGTACCTAAAGATATTACTGTTTATTGCAAGTAACGCATAGAAATTGGCAAACTTTGATAAATATTTATTTTGAAATGGTGGCTGGGCCTGGAATAGGCTTATTATTGCTGCATTTGGTGCTGCAATTTTTCATTACACATAGAATAACATATCATGTAATCATAGAATCATATACAATTGTGTTTAATAAATATACGCCCGAACACACAGACACTCACACATAGTAGAAGTCTGGAGAGCAGTCTTCCTCTATCTTTCTATCTATCCCTCTGTCCTGGCCTCTACTTCACTGCTATACCCTTCTGTCCCTTCCTCCTTGTTCCACTTCCTCCCTCCACCATCCTCTCTGCTCTCGTGAGACCTGTGGTCAACTTTCTTTTCACTCCAGCCGCTGTGAAGGCAAGACGAACTACTAGCGTTCTACCTCAGATTTGCGTTTGGCCGTACGGCTTTTGAATGTTGTTTTCACTGTCCAATTTTTCCTGTCTTGGTTTGTGTTTGCCACCTTGGAATCCTCTGTGTAGTGGGTTGATCCACTACTCAGGAAGAGACTATTGTAGAGTACACTCTGTCTTATCTTCGAAACGTCTAGATAGAATAGAGACAGCTGATGAAGGGATATTCCAAGTGGCTTTCCGTTTTCCTATGTGTTCGTTCCGTTGTCTGTAGTTTATTGTTCTAACGTCCTGTACCCTGATATGCATATATATACACATGTAGATGTAAGTATGTACATATATGTGTGTATACATGTATATATATTCTTTGTATTATATATATATATATATATAGTTATAGTTATATATATAGTTATATATATAGTACAAATATATATATATACACTTATATATAGAATATGAAGGGTTTAGTTTACTTGTGATCTGAGCGAATAGGTATGCTCCTATTTTGTTCCTTCCTTATAAACTGTGAATTTTATTTCCTGTAAACTAAATATTTTCACGTCTAAAATATTCGTACCTTGTCTCTGACGACGGTATACCCAGTGCATAAACATGCTAACCTAGCACTTGAGTTATCTCAGAAACGGCTGTAAGACTTCAAATTAAATTATCCTAAATGACTTGAGATGTCCGTTATACTTTCACTTTAATTATTCCAATAATATAATATCCACTATATATATATAAATTTTCAGAATGAGGAAAAATCCAAGGCTGTGAAAGGTTTTAAAACATTTATAAATAGAAGGTCTTACAACTGTTTCCGAGATATTTTATATGTCCCTTCATCGGAGACGGTGTGAGTAGAGGGTTAAGCAATAGTTATAGTAGATAAGATATGAAAAAGAGAGTGAAGTGGAGGAATGAAAATAGACGTGAGGCATGCAGGGATATTGCATCTGTAGATCCATTATTTAGGCAGAATGGTATACATATAAGATTCCAATACCTTGTAAGTAAAATCCAATAATATTTAATATTGCTCAAATACTATTTATAATTTCCTTCAACATATGTGGTAGAATTTATCTCCTATCATAAAAGTGGTCAGTGCTAGTATGTACAGGGTGGTGTGAAACGGGAGACGGGTGAGGGCGAGGCGGGTGCGGGGGGAAAGAGCAGATGTACGGTCTACGGAACGTGCTCTGGCAAGAGCGGTGTGGATAGTGGTGAGGGGATATTTACGTGTATATGTACGCACAAGTCAAAGCACATATATATACGTGCGCAAACTTATAGTTATAGATGGATGTAAATCTATATACAACACATGTGTTACGTGTAAACGCGTGTGCGAGTGTGCTTGTGTGTATGTGTGTGTGCTTGTGTGTATGTGTGTGTGTGTGTATGTGTGTGAGTATGCGTATGTGTGTGTACAGATAAAGATCTAGATACAGTATTCTCAAAACAAATATGATGTGAAAATCCCCCAAACTGATTAACGGCATGTAAATTAAAGCCCCCAGTAACAATGAGCAGAAAAGAAAAACTATGATAACAAGCCCCCACCCTTCACCTTCTCTTGAAAGAAAACATTCGTTAGCACTCTAGCCATCTCTCATCAAGCATGGTCCTATGTATTTTAACACTCAGTATAGAAAATAACACTTAAATCACAATCACACACACACACACCCTGCCCGCTACTTAAAACAGCTGTTATATGAATAATGAACGGTAAAGACGACTAACTATACGTAATGAATGATAAAACAAAACAGACAAGAAAGGAAGAGAGGGAAGAACAGAATAAAAGAATATGGGAATAATGGAACGGATGGTATAGCGAGAGGTATTGAACTTGAATGAAACCAGCGAGCCAACCTCCTTACATAAAGTACAAATATTTGTACTTTACGTAAGGAAGTAAGCTTGTACTCGTTGTCATTAAGCTGGTTGTGTCTTTGAATAAGGAAATTAAACTAACCTTTGCTTATTAATTAAAAAAAATTTTTAAATGTATTCTATCTTTTACTTGTTTCAGTCCAGTAGACGGCGGCCATGCTGGTGCACCTCCTTGAAGAATTTTTAATCGAATGAAATGATCCGTGTGCTTGGTTTTTGTTTTTTTCTTTGATGCTGATACCTACTTTATAGCTGTGGCAAACGAAATACCGCTAAGCATTTCGCTCGGCGTGCTAACGATTCTGCCAGCACGCCATTTTAATAATAATAATAATAATGATAATAATAATAATAATAATAATAATAATAATAATAATAATAATAATAATAATAATAATAATAATCCTTCTTACTATAGGCGACATTTGAACTCAAATTGTAAAGACGGACGAAATGCCGCAAAGCAATTTGCCCGGCGTGCTTTCTGGAAGTGATCCATAGTTCCCAGCCCAAAAATCCTCCGGAAGAGACCAGCTAGTTGAACCCCTTCGACGCCCAGGACCTCTCCGAGTATGTCGTCGCTCTTGCACTCCACTAATTTCCTATAGAACTCCAAGGTACAACTTCCATCAATCGCATTGCCCAACAGGCCGAGGGCTGTCAGCGCTTGAAAACACTCTAGGTGCCAAGTGCCCTGTCTCGGTCTACGCCCGATTCAGGATTGTAGCTGCGGCAAGGAGACAAGCTTCAGAAAAGCGCGTTCAACAAACGGCGAGCACACACCTGCTCATGTATCTGATTATGAAGGCAGAAGAGCAGCCATTTTAATGGATAGGGTTTAGTCAATGCCATCGACCCTAGTACCTGATCTGCTACTTGATTTTGTTCATCTCCGAAGGATTAAAAATTAAAATAAATCGATTCCAGCGGGAATTTAACTCAGAGTCTCAAAGCTCCCACAAGTACCGCAACTTATTTTTCTCCCACGCCATAACGGTTCTGCTAGCTTGTACCTGACGATGATACTCCCAAAGACCTCCCCTCCCCACACGTCTACAAACATACACACAATTCTTATCAATATCAGCAATCATTTAGCAGCCATAAAATATGAACAAGCAGATCACTACAGTCCCCTCTCCTCGTCTATTGGTCGTCTGTCACATCTGCATAACGTCATGGCTGCGTTAAGTGATGATCAGTCACCGAGACACTATGTCGATAGAAACATATCATTTCTAACCTTTATTCTATAGCCGTGTGCTTCCTCTCTACTCAGACATTAATAAATCAATTGATACGGCAATTGCCGAGGCTCTCTTGTCATTTATATGGTCTTTTGTAGCGTATATAGTCTTAGTACTCTATTAACATGTCAACAGGGTTATCCTAAATCTATTGTGAAGTTCTGGGTTCGTTTTATAAAATATCAACACTTCGGTATTTTATCTTGATATAGATGCATCGTGCTTGTGTTTTAGATTTGTTAGTTTTCTGGGAAGGTTGTGGTTTGGTTTTTGCTTCTCGAAACCAACCAACGAATCCCCAACCTACTAAAAATAATAAGTTTATGACCACTCAAGTGGAGGCGCAATGGCCCAGTGGTTAGGGCAGCGGACTCGCGGTCATTGGATTGCGGTTTCGATTCCCAGACCGGGCGTTGTGAGTGTTTATTGAGCGAAAACACTTAAAGCTCCACGAGGCTCTGGCAGGGGTTGGTGGCGAACCCTGCTGTACTCTTCCACCACAACTTTCTCTCACTCTTACTTCCTGTTTCTGTTGTGCCTATATTTCAAAGGGCCAGCCTTGTCAGATTGTGTCACGTTGAATATCCCCGAGAACTGCGTTAAGGGTACACGTGTCTGTGGAGTGCTCAGCCACTTGCACGTTAATTTCACGAGCAGGCTGTTCCGTTGATCAGATCAACTGGAACTCTCACCGTGGTAACCGACGGAGTGCCAGCCTATATATATATATATATATATATATATATATATATAGGGCGCGTACGTACGCACATACACATATATGTGTGTGTGTGTATATGTATATGTATGTATGGATGTGCATAAAAGGGCCAGAAGTTTTTTTTTTAAATGTTTTCCTTTCTCCCTCCCTGCCTTTTTTGTCACTCTCACTTCACCTCCTTATACTTCCAAATTTCTCTGTCTCGCTGTATATATATCACTAATTCCCTCCTCTTCTCTAACACCACCCATACATCTATCGAAGCCCCTTGAATACCCACACTCCAGTCCATCTGTCCTCAACAAAAAGCACTATTGAAAACCATAAATATAAAATAAATCTTAAACCCGAACTAATGACTGTCTCCTTCATCTACTATCCCTGCAGCCCCACCTCACTCCTTTCCTTTTTTTTTTTTACCCCACTCCTCTCTCGTTATTCCCCCCCACTCTCTCTCTTTCTTCAGTTTCACGACTTCCAAACTCCGAGTTATGTCGATGCCTTTTGATGTCTGTCCCAAATGATGCTCAACGACAGTGGCAATAACTTAAAACATTCAACAGTGTTGTTCTTAGAATCCTCATTAATTCGTAACCTTTGACTTCACTGATCTAGAAGTATATAAAAGCATGTCATCACACACACACACACACACACACACACACACGTGCGTGCACAGATACGCGCACACACAAACAAACAAACACGCACTCACTCGGAGAGACCCTGGAATTCATATAATCACATATTGAATACGCGTTATACATCTCTCTCTCTCTCTCTCTCTCTCTGTCTTTTTATTTTAAACTTCTTTTTCAGTCATTTGACTGCGGCCATACTGAAACAGGGCAACGAAGATTTGGTCGAACAGATCGCCCCTTGTACTTAGTTTTTTAAATATTGCACATTTTCTCTCAGAGGTGTTTACTGAACTGCTAAGTGCCGAGAATATAAGCAAACCGACACCGGTTATCAAGCGATGGCGGGACAAACACAAAACCATACATAAATACATATACGCGACAGGCTTCCACTCAATTTTCTTCCCCTAAATCCATGGTCTGGCTGGGTTATAGTAGAAGACATTTGCCCAAGGTGCCATGCAGTGGATCTGAACCCGAATTTGCGTACTTTCAAAGCAATTTTCTTAACCACACGGCTATATATGTGTCTATATTAACCTATTGTATTTACAGTAATCCCTCGACTATCGAAGGTGTTACGTTCCAAAACACTTCGCGATACGTGAAAATCCGCGAAGTAGAAAACAGTACTGTACTATATATTCTTTATTATTATTTTTATAATCTGTATTTATTTATTTTATTATAAATGCAAAACAACACCGCAGAAGAATGGACGTAAGCTTCAATAATAAACGGCGATAGGTGAACCGCGATAAGTGAACT
>NC_142947.1:12164012-12169012 GCF_046866305.1 Octopus bimaculoides
ATATATATATATATATATATATATATATATATATGTTTATATATATATATATATATATATATATATATATATATATATATATATATATATAGGTATATATATACATGTATATATATCTCAACAGAAGGAAGGGGAAGGGAGAAAGGGAGAGAAGAAAGAGAAAGGTTTATACAAATAAGCAATTAATCGTGTACACATCTAAACAGCCGGATACATAGAATTTAGCAAACACATACGTGAACGACCGCTAAGAGCTCAGACAAAAGAACAGTTTTACATAAGCATACATATATCTACATGCAAATATCAAGATGAATACAAACATACACAGGGTGGAAACAATGCTTTACAAAATTCACACACACACACACTCTCTCTCTCTCTCTCTCTCACACACGCGCGCGCGTACATATCCATATGCATATATACATAAATATGTTCTCATGCTTAATAATACATACCTACATAAATGAATACATACATACATAGATACATGCATGTATATATATATATATATACATATATATATATATATATATATATATATATATATACTAGCCGCAGAAATGACCCGAAGCTTACTAACGTCTTACATTTAGATCCCTAGATCGTACTTACACGCACACACACACAGAGACACACATGTATAAACTTTGCCTTTCATCCTTTCGGGGTCGATCAAATAAGTAGTTGTTGAGTACTGGGGTCGATGTACTCGACTAGCCCCTCTCCTCAAATTTCGGGCCTTGTGCTTATAGTAGTAGAAATAATTATTATCGAATTTATTAAGGTGTTGAGCCGGAGGAATGGTTAGCGTGCCGGACAAAATTGTTTAGCTTTATTTCGTCCGTCTTTGCATTCTGAGTCCAAAATTCCGCCGAGGTCTGATTTGTCTTTCATCCTTTTCATGGATCATTGAAGTCGAAGCGATCAGAATGTGTGCATTTTTACACACACACACACACACACACACACACACACACACACACACACACACACGTATATAGTTTATGCACGCCTACATGTATATCTATCTATCTATACACACATACATATCACGTAGGTATTGTAAATTTTAGAGGTAATACAGTTTGTGTATAAAGCTTGAAACACGTGTACCGCGGAATCCTTTGTGTTCTGTTTTCATTTTACGTTTTAATATACATACATACATATATATATAGATTGTATATTAAATTTTAATCCATGTATACTCGTTAAACTCTAACATACGTTCTTTCGAACAAGCCCTCCTCTCCTTCCCCCCATACACATATATGCATTAAAAAAATATTCATTTTTTCCCCCCGTTGTCCTTAACAAAAGCTAATCTGTCTAACACAATACACAAACCCTCTCGACATTAAACATATATTACTCCCCGCTTAAACTCTATACTCAGAAAACAACCGTTTCTTTCCATCAGAAAAAGGTCGAGGTGGCTGCGTTCAAACAGCTAATCATATGACTATAACTGCGTAGACAAAACTTGTTCTTCTCCGGACTATACTTCATTCATTGATGTCAGTGGACTGCCATCAATGGAGTCGTAATAAACAATTGGATTCTTCGTGTCGTTCTGTACAATATTAATATCTCTCTGTGTTCATCCTCCATTCTTAGCAAGTTCGTTCACCTGATGCTTTTATCTAAAGGTGTCATCAGGTAAACGAATTCTTTCTGGTTTTCTATTTGTTTCCAGAGATTAAGAGATTTATTGTATTGTATTTATTTTATTAAGTAGAATTTTTTTTAATGTCAGACTGGCGAAGTTTTAGTTCTATCTATCTATCTATCTATCTATCTATCTATCTATCTATCTATCTGTGTCTGTTTTTCTGTCTCTGTCTTTCTGTTGTCTCTCCGTTTGTTTGCCTGTCTTTCTGTCAATCTATCTATCTAAATATTTGGTCCTGGATTAAGCCAGAGAAAGACAACAAGAATAAGAAAAGCACCAACGGTGGCCATGATGATTTTTTCACTTTCAAGACAATGTTTTCTATTCTGGTTGTTACAGAATTCGTATCATTCTGTGTTGCATTTTGAAATGGCTTTACCTACGGAACAAAAATGGTTTCAAATTTTAGCAAAGAGTAATCGATTTTCAAGGGAGGGGAAGTCGATTATATCGATCGCAGTAATTGACTGGTACTTATTCTATCGACCCCGAAAAGATGAAAGGCAAAGTCGACCACAGCGGAATTTGAACTCAAAACATAAAGACGACAAGATTCCATTAATCATTTTGTCCGGCGTGCTAATGTTTTCTGCCAGTTGGTCGCTTTAACTAGGGACCAGTAACAGTTTCAGATTTTGGCACAAGAGCAGCAATTTCAGAGGAGAGGGAAGTCGATTAGATCGAACCTAGTATTTGACAGGTATTTATTTTATTGACCTCGAAATATAAAAGGATAAGTCGACCTCGGCGCAATTCGAACTCAGAACGTAAAAAACGACAAAATACGTCTAAGCATTTTGTCCGGTGTGCTAACGGGTCTGCCATTTCGTTGCCTTTCCTACGGAACAATACTGAAAACATAAACATAGAAAATCGCTAATTTAATTGTTTCTAGTTTATGAATAAAGCCAACAATATTTGAGATGTAGGGCGGCGAGCTAGCAGAAACGTTAGCACGCCGGGTAAAATGCTTAGTGGTATTTCGTCTATCTTTGTGCTCTGAGTTCAAATTCTGCCGAGGTCGACTTTGCTTTTTATCTTTTCAGGGTCGATAAATTAAGAACCAGTTGCGTACTGGGGTCGATCTAATCGACTGACTCCTTCCCCCAAAATTTCGGACCTTGTGCCTAGAGTAGAAAAGACTATTTGAGGAGGGGTTAGTTGATAGCATCATCTCCTGAGCTACATATGTAACGAAGTAGATCAAGACATAGAAAGCAGGGTCGTACAGAAAGAATATATTTTAAAATTTAATTTCAATTTTATTGACCATCGGAGTTTGCATGCTGTTTTTGCCTTATATATGTATATATAAAAAATAAGTCATATATTAAGGTGGCGAGCTGGCACAATGCTTAGCGGCATTTCGTCCGTCATTACGTTCTTAGTTCAAATTCCGTGGAGGTTGACTTTGCTTTACATCCCTTTCGGGGTCAATAAAAACAGAGAACCAGTTGAACTCTGGGGCGATGCAATCAACTTAACCACTTCCCTGAAATTGCTGGCCTTGTGCCAAAATTTAAAATCAATAATCAAATTATATATCGCTCTATTGTGTTTCGTCATGCGCGTGATCTGCCTGTCCGTAGAAAAGAAAAAAAAAATTCTGGAATGAAACCGGTCTGAGGTACAAGAATGCTTGAGGACCGCTGACGTACATGATAAAGATAAGAATGAAAAAAAAAAAACATAATTAAACAACTGCCAAAAATACCCAATAAAGATTTCATTCGTATATAATTAGCTTATTTATATCACTATTTCTCGCTGAATCCGGAGCGATCTCTCACGAACCTCTAAGATTTCAGTATGAGCTGGTTGGGAGACGCTGCTCTAGACATTACGGGATGGATGTTTATCTATAGTCTTCGCTGGGGTGGACGTTTATCTACATATACGTTCATTATTAGTTTACAAAACACACTTTAAGACATTCTCAGAGCAAGCCAAATACACACGCGGGTAGGCACACATATATATACGTATGTGTGTACGTATGTGTGTCAATGTGTACATGTATACGTACTAATACATAGGTGTGCTTATTAAGAGATTAGTGTCTGTCATATTTGACCATGCTAGAACACAGCCACACACACACACACACACACACACGCTTAGATGCACTCGCTCATTCACTCATGCAAACACACGCACAAACATTTACAAATACAGATGTCGTTAAACATGTTTGCACACTTAAAACCTACCCCGGGCTGTACGCGAACGGTCATTCATAGATTAGTTGCGCGTATAACTATGTATGTACACGCGCTAACACCCGGATCTACAAATACAGATGCAGGCAAACATGATTGTATATACAAATTCACACACTCATACATACACATATGTGATGTATGATATATATATATATATATATATATATATATATATGTATATATATATGTATATATAAAATGTATGTATGTGTGTGTATGTGTATATGTGTGTTTATATTTGTTTGTATGTGTACATGCGTTTATTTAGGGAAAAAGCGTTTCCCAAAACGGGCTTCTTAATAATATAATCACTCTACATTTAGGTAAGTATACGTATACACATTTACACACAAACACACACACACGCAAACGTGCAGACGGGCAGGCATATACACCACATGTGTACTGTGTACGCACGTTTACGTGTATGTGCGTGCGTGTGTGTGTGAGGTAATAATAGAAATACGTACGCGCACACGCACAAACACACACGCACAAAGTGTTTCCTGCTCATCTATTCACACGGAATAAAAAAATATAATTTCATATAAGAAGGAAAGATACATACACAGCAATACTCTCTTTTACTCTTTTACTTGTTTCAGTCATTTGACTGCGGCCATGCTGGAGTACCGCTTTTAGTCGAGCAAATCGACCCCGGGACTTATGCTTTGGAAGCCTAGTACTAATTGTATCGGTCTCTATTGCCGAACCGCTAAGTTACGGAGACGTAAACACACCAGCATCGGTTGGCAACCGATGTTGGGGGGGGGGGGACACAAACACAGACACACAAACATATACACACATGCATATATAAATATATATACTGTGGCAACTCTGTACAAGTTTTCGCTGTATTAGGCCTCATCAGAAAATTGTGATTAATGAGAGCGATGAGCAAAGGTTTGCCAATATCGGCGTGATGCATTTTTCTTGGGTACATAGAACTATTATATATATATATATATATATATATATATGTACACTCACACACACATATATGCATAGATATATGTATGTCATTATTCAGCTTATTTCAAGATTTTTTGCCAATAGAGAAAGAAGCAGTATTGGTGTTGTTATTTCCATGTAAGTTA
>NC_142947.1:12179012-12184012 GCF_046866305.1 Octopus bimaculoides
GTAATTTCTTCTGAAAGAAACAGTTTTATTATTCTTAATGGTTATCTAGATTGCTCGAAGTTATGTTTGCGCAGGTGATGGTGAAAATGTGAAATCTTCAAATACTTATTTATACATGCCAATCCGCACAAACACCTACACGCATATATATATATATATATATATATATATATATATATATATATATATATTACAGTTATGTAAAGTCATGCATATATCGATGTATATTTATATAAGTATATATTTGCATTAATATCCATAAATATTTATGTATATGAGTATATGTACTTCTTAATCAGATATATAAATATAAGAGTCAATCTGAGACACCCGTTTAAATTCATATCCTTCGTCGGTACATAAATATATCTGGAATATTGAAAATGCTCGAAGATTTTGTAAATAGTCTAAAAAATGTTTAGCCTTTCTGCATACCTTTTACATCGTGTTGAACTGTACAAAATATATTCCACCCAACAGGTGCATAGAAGCACATCTGTTAAGATTCGTGCAAGTTTTTCTCTCAATGTATATTACATATAGACGTCATGCAGTATCTATGTTTCACATTGACGACTTTAACATCAATGGTCATGATGTTATTGTTGTGGATTACTGCGCTGTGTCGGAGTTATTAGTTATAAGAAGTTGTCCAAGTTTCTTGCTTTCATTTTTTTGTTTTTTGTTTTAATTGAGATGACGAAGTGTGTCAGTGGTGTATATAAATATATCAGGTGTTCCGTTTAATGATACATCAAGAAAGTTATTCATCTTCATAATTTCTTATTTGCTACTTTGAGCGCTTTATATTTTCATTGCACATTTCATATAGTTTATAGAGGATCATACAGCGCTGTTGTTGGTTTGTGCTGCTTTTCTGGATTTCTCATTGAAAATTACGACAGACTCAATTAAAATATTACTCTTTTCTCCTATTTATTTAATATTCCAAGTAAATATATACTTTATAGCTACAGTTATTTCATCTATATTCAATGTCTTTGGAGAAGGAGCGACAACACAATTCTAATTTTCCCGCTTAAATATTTTCCTTTTCCTATTGGTGTTGGCTCTTAACAAGATTATGACGAGGTGCTGAAAAGTTCATGGCCTTTGGTAAAAGAAAATACAAGAGGATCAGTTAATGATGAATCAACATATTCCCCACTCAGATTCTCACACGTATCGCAGTGGTCCTTCAGTTTTTTAAAGCCCTGTAAAAGAACTCGGAATGTTGGGCCTCCAAATAGGCCCTTTTGTGACATCCGAAAAGCTAGGAACTTTCCAGCACCCCTTCGTATGTTATTACTGGAAAACGCCCACCCCCAAAGACCTACTTATGTTATTAATATGTAACCGCAGGAAGGGCTGGCAGAATCGTTAGTATGCCGGACAAAATGTTTAGTGGCATATAATCCGACTGTACGTTCTGAGTTTAAATTCCGCTGAGGTCGACTTTGCATTTCATCCTTTCGAGATCGATAAAATAAGTACCAGTTGAAAACGGGGGGGGGGGGGCGGGCATGTAATCAACTTATCCCCTACCTCGAGATTGCTGATCTTGTGCCAAAAATTTGGGCTACTCTATTTAAACACGCATATACTCAAAAGATATTCCACTCGTGGCCATTCCATCGTATTCCCAGGTACTGTGCACTCAGAATCATAGCATCCAAAATGTCCCTTTTTGTTTTTAAGACGGTACGATGTAATTTAAGGAGTGGGGACGTGGTCTGTTGCTTACCCTGTTCGAACAATACAAAGATCTGGAACAGGTACTGCCAAGTTTCCCACCCGATGCCCTAACAATTCCGCCAATTCCTCACCCTTGACACTTACATTGGTTTTTTTTTTTTATTGACCTCGAACGGTATTATTTGAACTCAAAGCGCACAGTGTTGTAAAAAGTTCCACGAAGAATTTTACCCAACTTTCTTAACGGTTCTGATAATTCGTCGCCTGAAACTAGCAGGAGTGGTGATGGTGGTGGTGGTGGTGATGGTGGTGGTGGTGGTGGTGGTGGTAATGTTGATGCTGGAGCTGATGGTAGGGAGGGAGGTGCTGGGGACGGTGACGGTGGTGAAAGGTAGTGGTAGTGGTATTGGCGATGGAGGTGGTAGCGATGGTGGTAGTGGTGGTTGTGGCAATGTTACTGATGATGATGGTGGTGGTGGTAATGTTGTTGGTGGTGCTAGTGGTAGATGTGGTGGTGGGTGTGGTGATGGTCGTGGTATGGGTTTTATTACGATTTTGAAGAAGAAAAAAAAAACATTATGATAAGAATGACAACAGCAAAGAGAATGGTAGTGAAGTAGACAAAGGAAAGAAAGACAAGGGAAAAGCGAGTAAAAAGGAAAAGAAAAAGGTAAAGAATATGAAGCAAAGGGAGGAGAAGGAGGAGGAGGTGGTTGTGTGTCATGATTGTTACCGATGAAGATGATTATAATGATGTCAGCACTGCGGGGAAGGTGAAGGGAAACTATATATATATATATATATATATATATATATATATATATATATATATATATATATATATATATATATGTATGTATGTATATATGTTGAAAGAGAAGGATTGAGTGTAAGCTGAAGACTGGGTTACGGAGTAATATAGATATGTCTAAGAAACTGTGGACCCTTAATTTTTTTTAAAGAGAGGAAGTAAAAACAACAAAATCAGAAAAATCCCCCAGAGAGATACTACATCTAGCTAGGCTTGAACTTACTACCTGCTGAGCCAATTAGCTATAAATGTCACTCGATAAATTTCTAGTGAGGTCAACTAGTAAATAAATGACGGGGAAAGGGTGGGGTTCCTTATTTTCATATTTCACATTTGTTTTTCTTGTTCATTAGTAACTTCAGCGACTGACTATATAAGTGTGTGTGTGTGTGTGTGTGTGTATGTGTGTGTGTGTGTGTGTGTATGTGTGTGTGTGTGTGTGTGTGTGTGTGTGTAAGTGCGTAGTTGATTGTGTATGTATCACCCTGTGTGTATATATGTGTGTGCGTGTGTGTATGTGCGTAGCTGATTGTGTATGTATCACCGTGTGTGTATATATGTGTGTGTGTGTGTGTGTGTGTGTGTATTTAGGGGTGTTTGTGCTTGACCGTGTGAATATATGTCTATAGGAATTAGGGCTGGGGTTGCGTGTACGGTTTACTTCTATTTGGTTGTATGTGTAGTTGATCGAGTGTATATGGGGTGTTGTATACACTCGCATATACACACACCTATAAATTCATACGTACATACATACATACATACATATATACAGACAGACAGAGAAATTAGGCTTCTCAAAACCAGAAAGGAGAAAGCTGATTCGAAAACTACAGATCCAAGCCATCACTGGAACTGTAAAGATCTGTAAAACTTCCCAGAAGTTTATCATTTAAGTATATATGAGCATGTCTAGACATGCAACTATATGCATGAGAATATATACATAAAACAAAACATACAAATCGGCCATACATACATACAGCCGAAATTGCAAAGATAATCTGGAACTCGACTGAGGAAAGAAAACTCCGAATGACACGTCCTTGTTTTTTCCTGTCCCTTTTTTGTATCACCTTTCTGGATGTTTTGTTGTCCCTTTTTTGTATCATCTGACTGTCTGGATGTTTTGCCTTCTTGTCCCATTTTTTGTATTCCGTTTTATATACATTCATACTTTGTTGATGTTGAAATTCCAATGAAGGAGCCTACTGCACTCTTTCGCCCCAACTTTCTCTCACTCTTTCTTCCTGTTTCTTGAGTAACACTGCGATGGACTGGCGTCCCGTCCAGCTGGGGGGAACACATACGCCAGAGAACCCGGGAAACCGGGCCCATGAGCCTGGCTAGGCTTTAAAAGGGCGCATAGTAATAAATACCAAACTTATACCTGGATGTAGCCTAACGGGATATGGAACGAATTAGGCTCGACATCAAAAACCAATGCCTGGATTCGATAGCATTCGAGAGTCAACATCATAAGATCCACCAAGGAGAACAAATATAGATGGGTAGGCCACGTCACGTGACTGAAGGACAACAGATGGACAATCAGGGTGACGAATGTGGATTTCAAGATAATGGACAAGATCAAGAGACCGACGAAGAACAAGATGGCGAAATGGTCGCACCCGCTATCTGGGGTCTACATGTCCACGACTGGTCAAAGACAGACAGCGGTGGAAGGACTCGAGGGAGCACGTTCTCCTTCAGGAGTGATGAGACCCCAGATAGGGATAAGAATACCTGCATATGTATTAACAGAGGTAGGGACAAGGCATAACCAACTGACCGGGTTACGCTAAAACCTAAGTGGCGTAATGGAGTGACACAAGACCTTTCGCTTTGTATATAGTATTAGCTGAAACAAAATAACATTGGAGATGTGCAAATATAAGTTAATTACATGTGTTGTAACCACACAGCTGCGGTGTCACTATTGCTAATTTGTCCACATTTTGAGGTCTAGTAAGGGTGTAGGGGGTTCTTTTTTACATTTTCGTCATAAACCTGTATCATTTCCGTTGTTATAGATTTATTTTCGCTGTATCTCGTATTTCAACCTTCTCAACCGACATCCAGTCTGTGACGTCATGCTCACATTTTAATTATATATATATACATTCATACGTACACACACACAGACATATATATATAAATATATATATATATATATATATTATATGTGCAGTAAGGTTGCTCTTATTCTGAAGAGATCTTAGAACTATTTCATATAGAATTCAGAACGTCCGTTTAATACCAGAACTTTATGCATACATACATACATACATACATACATACACACACACATATATATATATATATATGAGAGGATGCTTCTTTGTATCAAATATCGGCACTCCTATTTCCGATATTGATACTCGAAAATGGAAAAAAGAATATATATATATATATATATATATATATATATATATATATATATATATATATATATATATATATATGTGTGTGTGTGTGTGTGTGTGTGTGTGTG
>NC_142947.1:12186512-12201512 GCF_046866305.1 Octopus bimaculoides
TCAATTTATAAAAAATTAAAATTAAATTGAGCCTTATAGATAAAGTATATATAAAATATATAGTTTTAGGGAAAATAACCAATTTTCAAGAACTCATCGATGAAAATCCACTATCACATATAGAAAAATTAATAATTAAAAGCACAATAAATGAGTATAATATAAAGTAAAGTAAATATCATAAGATAAATATAATATAATATAATAAATATAATATAATATAATATATATAATAAATATAATATAATATAATATAATATATATATATATATATATATATATATATATATATATATATATATATATATATATATATATATATATATATATATATATATATATATATATATATATATATATATATATATATATATATATATATATATATATATATATATATATATATATATATATATATATATATATATATATATATATATATATATATATATATATATATATATATATATATATATATGTATATATATATATATTAATTAAGGCGGTGAGCTGGCAGAAACGTCCGCACGCCGGGCTGAATGCTTAGCGGTATTTCGTCTGTCTTTACGTTCTGAGTTCAAATTCCGCCGAGGTCGACTTTGCTTCTCATCATTTCGGGGTCGATAAATTAAGTACCAGTTGCGAACTGGGGTCGATCTAATCGACTGGCACCCTTCCCAAAAATTTCGGGTCTTGGACCTAGAGTAGAAACGTATACATATATGCACATGCAGCCATACGTACACAAGCATTCATATATATATATATATATATATATATATATATATATATATACATATACATACATATTTATATGATGGTACGAATTTTGTGTTAAAAATTGATATCACTAATATCTCAGTGATATGAATGAGATCACGTTAAACACTTTTCACTTTAAATTTCCTTGGTGACACCAAGTCATTAATTACCAAATAAACAAACAAACAAACACAATAGTTCACTAAAAGACCTGATAGTGAACCCAATAGAGACGCACAACAGGGGCTTAACAAAACACTAACAACAATTGCAACAATTATAACATTAATCAAAAAGAAAGTGCTAACATTTACAACTCCGATTGCATTCATTTACAAAAGGAAATTCAACAAAAGCCAATTTTCCACCCATCTCGGGTTTCCTTGTTGAGTTCGTTGTATTCTAACCGCAAATTTTTCTGTACAAGAATACCAATTATATTTAGCGTTAGAGACAAAGTGAGTGCAGAATGTTTTCACTTTGGAGTTGTACTTGAGTTCTTGGTTTTATCCTTAATCTATCAAATTTGTTATCAAAGGGGTTCCAGTTGTAACCATCTCTAAGAAGCATGGAATATATATAAAAGTCAAAAATGAAACCTAAGCAAAATTAAACCATTTGGCGCAGGTATGGTTCATATTGGCACGGGCTTGGCTGTGTCGTTAAGAAGCTTGCTTTGCAAGTGTTTGGTTTCGAGTTCAGTCCCATTGCACAGCACCTTTGGTAAGTGTGTTCTACTAAAGCTCCAGGAGACCCACGATGTGTGAATAAATTTGGTGGGTGGAAACTGTGCAAAAGCCATAATAGATGCAACTATATATATATATGTGTGGTGCGTGCGAGCGTGAGTGTGTGTGTTTGTCGAACTCTCTCCACTCTACAACCGGTGTTGGTTTGTTTACATCCCTGTAACTTAACTGCTCGACAAAAGGGGCCAATAGAATAAGTACCAGGCTTAAATGAAAACAAATACTGAGGTCGCATAGTGAGACTAAAACCCTCTTCAAGGCGGTGCCCCAGCTTGGCCATAGTCCAAGTGACTGAAAAGAAATAATAAATGACAAAAACGCAAAAGATAAAGGATAAAAGATTATTTGTGATTGATTTCAGAGAGATGTGATTGATATGTTTGCCATGATGTGTAACGACATGACGGGTCTGTCCAAAGCTCACATCATATTTAATTCCTTTAGTGTAAATATTTAAGTGTAGATGTAGACACAAAACATACAACCAAGATGTTGAAAAGTGAATAACCGAGAGAAAGTACATACTATATCTCATATGAATTTCATAACTAAATCCAAAGTTACATATTGATATATCTTGCATTATATTTTTGCATGTAGCGTGTATTCAATAATATTATGCTGCATGTATGCTACATGTAATGAATTTTCTGTATTGAATCCATATAAGTATTGAATCCATACCAGAGAACATGACACGGGATACATATACAGTAATGCAAATGTCTTCAAGTAATTTCAGTAATTAAGATACCAAAAGCGTTCGGTAATTAAATTTTGGTTTCATCTAAAACTATAATTAACTCTCTCATTATATGTTTATTTGTGTGTGTCCGTATAATATATATATATATAGATGTGTGTGTGTGTGTGTATGTGTGTGTGTGCGTGTGTGTGTGTGTGTGTGTAATTCAATACAAGGGAACAAGTTCCTCTTATAGAGATGTCCTCCTGGGGCTAAAAGCAACAGTAACATCCACCCCTAGGGGTCAGCCACACTTAAGTGGCAATATACTACACTTTATCGTGCAGTTACTGTTAATACTTCATTTAGAGAATTAACATTGCTTATATATACATATATATATATATATATATATATATATATATATATATATATATATATATATATATATATATATATATGTAGAAAATGTATGTTTTGTGTTGCCCCGCAGACGCAGTCACCATACATCTCTTAGGTGATAAATGACTCGGTGGATCAGCAACCAGGAAAATAGGTAAAGTGCTATCATTCAACCATTCATTACATTCTTCATTTTTTGTTTTTTAGCCTTCGAAGAAGAAGCTTATCAGTTTAGAAACAAGCTGTCATTGAACCCGAGAAGACATTACATAAAACAGCTTGGCGTTTCAGAGAGCTTCAAGTCTCGTGTCCAGCTTGCTCCATTCATTGAAGAGACTCTAGTACGGGTTTCTTAGGCATCTGCGTAATGTCTTAAAGTCTGAGAGACTGAAAATATACGTATAAAAGTTTACTAGTAGAACTTATCGGTTAAGTGCGAAGATACAGCATAAAAGGAAACTTAACCGTTAACTGTGTACATGCATACGCGTATATATATATATATATATATATATATATATATATATATGTATGTATAATGATATCAAAATATCGGTTTCAAATGTTGGCACAAGTCCAGCAAGCTCGGAGGAGGAGCGTAGTGGACTACATCGACCCCAGTGCTCAACTGGTACGTATTTTATCATTTCCGAAGGGATGAAACGCAAAGTTCACGCCGGGCGAAATGCTTAGCAGTATTTCGTCTGTCTTTATGTTCTGAGTTCAAATTTCTGCCGAGGTCAACTTTGCCTTTCATCCTTTCGGGGTCGATAAATTAGATACTGGGGTCGATTTAATCGACTGCCCTCCCCCCCCAAAAAAATTTTCGGGCCTTGTGCCTAGAGTAGAAAAGAATATTGGGGGTTTTGCAGATGAAACTATGTTAACCCTCCCTGCTGCAGTTCCATTCAAGAATTTTCCACATTTACACACTTGCAAAATTCTCGACCGGGTTAACATACTTAAGAAAGAAAGAGGACTAAAAGAAAAGGAGAACAAAAAACAAAAAAAAACATTCAAAGCATTAATATATTTTGCGATGTCAGATAAATTCCTTGGTTTCATTACAATATCTTTTTAATTAACCAGAAAATTATTTTTATCAGAGTGTTTACATATATGTATATATATATATATATATATATATATATATATATATATATATATATATATATATATATATATATATATATATATATATATATATATATATATATTGCTTTTGAAGTTCTGTTCTTTCTGTATAACATTTGTTTCTCGATGTTTTTAATTATTTCCTTTTAACAACACAAGTTATAAAAATTACTAATACAAAGTTGAACAAAAATGGTGAGCTAGCAGAATTGGTAGAACACCGGGCAGAAATCCTTGACGACATTTCGGCCAGTCTTTGCGTGCTGAGGTCGGCTTTGCTTTTCATCCTTTTGGTGGGTTGATAAAATAACTATCAGTTGACCACTGAGATTGATGTAATCGACTTAACTCTGAAATTTCAAACCGTGTGCCAAAATTTGAAAGCAGTAGTGCAGATCGATGGTTTATGCTTTTTATTTGTTATTTCAAGTTTAGGACCCTTTCTCCAGGAATTCTGCAATGAAAAGTTATTACTAGCTTCATTACAGGACAGAGAAGTCAGCTAACGACACATTTTCTCTTTTGATTTCCTAAGCACATTTTGTTCGTCTTTGCATTGTGTGTTCGATTTTACCTTTCATCGTTTCGGGGGGGCGATAAAATAAGTACCAGTTAAGCACTAAGGTCCTCTTCCCTGAAATCGTGCTAAATTCGTGCCAAAATATGAAACCAATATATTCTTTTACTCTTTTACTTGTTTCACTCATTTGACTGCGGCCATGTTGGAGCACCGCCTTAAAAGGGTTTTAGTCGAAGAAATCGACCTCAGGACTTCATCTTTTGCCGAACCGCTAAGTTACGGAGATATAACCACACCAGCTTCGATTGTCCAGTAATGACGGAGAAGAGGGCAAACAGACACACACACACACACACACACATATATATATACATATATACTTATATATATTCGACGGGCGTCTTTCAGTTTCCGTCTACCAAATCCACTCACAAGGCTTTGGTCGGTCAGAGGCTATTGTAGAAGACACTTACTTGCCCAAGGTGTAACGAAGTAGGACTGAACTCGGAACCATGTGGTTGGGAAGAAAACGTCTTACCACACAGCCACATAAAGTTTTTTTTAATTATTATTTAGTATCCTTTATTTTATTTGTTAGTTCTCTTTTTCTAAGTAGGTTAACCCGGGTCGAGAATTCTACAGTGTTTGAATGTAAAAAAATTCTAGAATGACACAGCAGTAGTGAGGGTTCACATATTTTATATGCAAAACCCCAAAATTGATTAAGTGAGCTTTCATAAATCTGACATGACGGTACACAGAGCAATTATTTATTTTTGTTTATTTTAATTTAACATAATTATTTGCTTCTTTCTTGTTATCATAATTTTGAGCCTTGTCACCGCGTTGGTGGTCGGTCAGCTTTGCTGTATAAATCATTCAGTGAGAAGTATGTATGCTTATGAATAAACACTATTAAACTAACATATATATGCATTAAAGTAACATCTACGCATAACCACGTATATGAATGTAGACAATTATTTGCACACATGAACAAACATAAATGCATATGTATGTGTATATGTGTTGGCGTGAGCCTCCTATATGTGCATATGAGTTTTTGTGTGTATGTATGTATGTGTACTATAGGAGGGGTGCTGAAAAGTTCCTGCCTTTGGGTAAAAGAAAATAGAAGAGGATCAGTTAATAATGATTTTATTCAACCTTTTCTCCTCTCAGATTAACACAAACAAATCGTACTTTATCTCCTGTCTTTCTCATATTCATTTAATACAGTAGTACCTCGGTTTACGAACGCCTCTGATCACGAATTAATTGTGTTTTATATATCTATCTATCGATATATATATATATATATATATATATATATATATATAAAGCACGATTTATTCGCGACCAGAGGCGTTCGTAAAAGGAGATACTACTGTATAAATATTTATGTTCTTTTATTTTTTATTTGTTTCAGTCGTCTGACTGCGGCCATGCTGGAGCACCACCATTTAGTAAAACAAATCGACCCCAAGATTTATTCTTTTGTAAGCCTGATACATATTCTATTGATTTCTTTTGCCGAAAGACTAAGTTACGGGGACGCAAACACACCAACATCGGTTGTCAAGCGATGGTGGGGGTCAATTAGAGAACAAAGTCACACAAACTCAGACACACACACACTCACACACATTTCTCTCTCTCTCTCTCTCTCTCTCTCTCTCTCTCTCTCTCTCTCTCCACACACACATATATATATATATATACGACGAAATTTTTTCAGTTTCCGTCTACCAAATCCACTCACAGAGCTTTGGTCGGCCCGAGGCTATAGTAGAAGACACTTGCCCAACGTGCCACGCAGTAGGACTGAACCCGGAACCGTGTGATTAAGAATGAAGCTTCTTACCACACAGCCACACGGAGAAAAAGAGAGGACAGAGAATGAGAAGGAGTCACAGATATATATATATATATATATATATATATATATATATATATATATATATATATATATATATATAGATAGATAGATAGATAGATAGATAGATAGATAGATTGATTGATATCATTATGTTATGCAGGACACGTTTCCACGGAGTTACTCATTGTTATATTCCAGTGTTTTCCCACGGACTGGATATCACATTGAAGCCACATTATTAGTGTGAGATTCGTTCTTATCTGATATCAACTCTGGAATCACTTCATTCATGTATCTTATATCTCCACTGTCTATATTCTGACTCTAGCACTCGAATACTAAAACAATCGCCAACGTATTGTGATATGCCTTATAGAAACGTATGTATGTATGTATATGTGTGTGTTTGTGTGTCAATGCATGTACATACATATGCATATACGTGTGTGGACGTTTTCTTACGTACATATTCATTGTTTACTTGTATACATGTATTTATGTAGGGATATATATATATATATATATATATATATTTTGTCCCTAATATTATTATTATATATATATATATATATATATATATATATATATATATATAGACGGTTTAGATATAGATTCAAGGCTTGAATATGGTACTTATGCGAAGGCACCCGAATTTCACATCCCAAAAGGATGGGTGATTAAAATCAAATAATAAGCAACACGGATTTCAAAAGTGATTGCAGTACGCACGTTTCATACTACTTCAATTTATTTAAGTAATGTGAGCATTACCTTAAATGCAATATGAAGAGCAATCTTCAGCTGCACGAAAAAATGTAGAAAAAAGACATATTACAAATGTGGCAACATATTAAAACCAAGTGGGAGAGAGCAGAGGAAGAATATATATATATAAGTCCATCTTGACATAGCAGGGTCTATCAGGCTAGTGATATATATATATATATATATATATATATATATATATATATATATATATATATCTTCGAAACGCCGGTGTTAAAACGGGGGTAGCTGATGAAGGAAAATGTTCTCTATTTGGCTTGTGTGTTTTCTGTACTCTAGTTATTATTATTTTCTTGTCTACGTTTTGTTTGCAATGTCCTTTACCCAGATATGCACCTATATATACAGGTAGACGTAGGTATGCACATACCTGTACGTATATATGCATATACTCATTTATTATTTGTTTTATATATATATATATATATATATATCTCCTTTAGAGAGACTTAGAAATATTGATAACTCTATATATATATATATATATATATATATATATATATATATATATATATATATATATATATATATATATATATATATATATATATGTATATATATGTACCGGAGTAAGCACATAAATGTGCAACAAGTTGGTAAAAAGAGTACTCAAATACCAGAAGTAGAGTAATATGCTTTATTTAAAAGCAGCAGAGAAATAACAAAAAGCTGTTACTCAGAGTTTCACGTTCCCGTTTATCGGACAGTTTTATATATGTATGTATATATGTATGTGAGTGTACATATGTATAAATGTTTGTGCCTGTATGTATGTATGTAGCAGCAGCAACATCAGTTATAATAGTAGTAACAGCAGCATCAGTTGTAGTTGTAGTAGAAGTAGTAGTAGTAATAGTAGTAGTAGTAGTAGTAGTAGATGTTGCTGCTGATGTTATCGGTGTTGTTTTCGTCTGTATTCCCTCCATATTACTTCTCGTTTTTCTTTCGCCGAGTGCCACCTTTCACTCGCTCACAAGGACGAAGAAGAAGTCACGATAGAAAAGTGGTGGAAAAGAGAGCGATAGAGATAAAGAGAGAGAGGGAGTGTGTATGTGTGTGTGAGAGAGAGACAGAGAGGAGGAAATAGACAGACAGTGAGAGAGAGCGAGAGAGAGAGAGAGAGAGAGAGAGAGAGAGAGAGAGAGAAAGAAGGAGAAAGATAGAGATAGACAGATAGAGAAAGAAAGAGAGAGAGAGGCCCAGAAAGAGAGGAAGAAAGAGAGAAAGAGGAAATGAGAAATTGATAGTTTAAGGCCACCAACCCTCACACCGGATATCTCCCTAGGGGCTATTCCCTCTTCGCCTTGTTTTCAGAGGGTTTTCAGCTCCTGTCCAATGGAGCCCTAGTTAAAACACCTGGTTTTTATAGAGAAGGCATGGGATCATGCGTGCAAAACTGGAAGCATTGGCAAGTCAAGAATGGAAAGCCATCAGTTCTTGATCGAGGGTAACTCGATATTGGTCTATGTGAGCGGACTTGGGAGAACGGGGTTTGTCAGCAGCGGGGAACCTGTGCAGGTGTTCAGGGGATTAAATGTCACACGGCCGTTTTTCAAGACGTCGACCACCGCTCGCATGCAGACATACACCACACACACACACACAAACCCTGGCACACAATCGAACATTCTATATATATATAGGCTCAGGAGAGTGGCTGTGTGGTGAGTAGCTAGCTTACCAACCACAGGATTCCGGGTTCAGTCCCACTGCGTGGCACCTTGTAGTAAAAGGTTATTGTTTGCAGTTATATCCAGGGGAGGGTATTTTATTTGGAAGAACCATTATGAGATCTTTTTCATCTCTCACGTCTTTTCTACTCTAGGCACAAGGCCTGAAATTTTTGGGGAGGAGGAGCCAGTCGATTAGATTAGATCGTTCCCTGTACGCAACTGGTACTTAATTTATAGACCTCGAAAGATTGGAAGGCAAAGTCGACCTCGGCGGAATTGAACTCAGAACATAACGGCAGATGAAATGCCGCTAAACATTTCGCCCGGTGTGCTAACGTTTCTGCCAGCTCACCGCCTTTCATCTCTTATGTTTTTCCACTCTAGACACAAGGCCCGAAATTTTTGGGGAGGCGGAGACCAGTCGATAAGTTCAACCACAGTACGTAACTTAATAAATTGCTCCCAGAAAGGATGAAAGGCAAAGTCCACCTCGGCAGAATTTGAACTCAGAACGTTAAACGGACGAAATACCGCGAAGTATTTCGCCCGACGTACTAACGTTTCTTATTTCTTTATTGCCCACAAGGGGCTAAACAGAGGGGACAAACAAGGACAGACAAAAGGATTAAGTCGATTACATCGACGCCAGTGCGTAACTGGTAATTAATTTATCGACCCTGAAAGGATAAAAGGCAAAGTCGACCTCGGCAGAATTTGAACCCAGAACGTAACGACAGACGAAATACTGCTAAGGATTTCGCCCGGCGTGTTAACGTTTCTGCCAGCTTCACCGCCTTTAATCTTTTACGTCTTGGCATGAATTTAAAGAGAACAGAGCTAGTTGAGAAGAAATAGTTCAGTCTTAATGTTGTGGTGTGACGCGTTCATGATTTCCGTAAAGGGCGGATGGCACGGAGACCAAGCCCTTAGCAGAGTTTTAAAGCTGGGAGATCATTTCTTTAGCTTAACGTTTCAAATAAATGACATGCAAGTGCGAATGCATATGCAGTGAACAACGAAAAGGAAGTACGAAGACCATTTGAAATATTAATTTATTTCAATTTATTCAATTCAACCAGTTCCAATTACAGTTTCTGTCATGTGTTGAAAATATTTGATTGGAACTAATTAGTAAATTGTTATAAATTAGCAATAAACTGAATATTTCAGTTGACTATTAAAATTTATTAATATACATTAATACTGATTATATTACAGTGGTCTGACTACTACTACTACTACTACTACTACTACTACTACTACTACTACTACTACTACTACTACTACTCATGTGCGTGTGTGTATGAATGCGCGTTTGTGTGTGTGTGTGTGTGTGTGTGTGTGACTCTAATTAGTTAAATACGTAGTCTGAATGTTTTTTTGGCTTACTAAATATATAATATTTAGATTCTGTCGTATCTGACAAGTCTCTTTTTTTTTTTTCATTAATTAGCTAAAAATTGTAAACATGTGTTCACACACAAGCACAAGTACTTATATGCACACTAGTAAATGGTACACTTGTACATATATACATACATACATACATACATATATATATACATACATATATATATATATATACTTTTTAAAATTAAAACGGCAAGAACATCACACAAAAAAAAAAACTGCTTCTCAGAGTTTCACGCTCCCGTTCATCGGGCAGTTGTGATCAAGAATGGATTCAATTCTTGATCACAACTGCCCGACAATCGGAAACGTGAAACTATGTGTAGCATTTTTGTTTTGTTTGATGTTCTTGCAGCATTAAGAAAACAAAAATGCATATTACTCTGCCTCCGATACTCGAGTACTATTTTTTTCCACCTTTTTTTTTTTTGCATTTACATATACTCACAGACATATACATGCATACATAAATATATATATATATATGTGGTACATATATATATATATATATGTAATATTTAAATGAGTGTATATATATATATATATATATATATATATATATATATATATATATATATATATACACTCACTCACACACTCATTCACTCATTACACTATTCACACTCTCTCTCCCTCTACCATTCATACTCTCTCCTCCCTCCACCTTCACCCGTTTACTCACTCAATCACACACATACACACACAAGCACTCTCTATAACCCCTCTCCCACCCTGTCTCCCTCTCTCTCATTCTTTCATCCTCTCTTTCTTTCTCTTTTACTCTCTCTTTCGCCCCCCTCTGTCTCTCTCTCTCTCTTTCTCTCCCTCCTTCTCGTACAGCATTTCTTTCATTCACTTCACCATAGTCCATCATTCTTTCTACTCTGTTTCCCCATCGAATCTAGGTGAACATATGTTTCCGTCAAGCACGTAGCGATTGCTGCAGCAAATCCAAAAAGCAGTTGCTTGAAAAACATCTGCAGAAATTCGGTGTGGTTGCCATTAGTAACGTTAGTAGAACGTTAAAGGAGGGAAACTGTTAAACTGGTAAAACACACGTAAACCACTTTCTCTCTTTCCTTCACTCAATCACTTCCTCCTTTTTACAATCACAATTTAGGTGTGTGTGTATATATATATATATATATATATATATATATGAACATATATATGTATATGCATTTATATAATGTATGTATGTGTATGTATGTACATATATAAGCATGTATATATATATATATATATATATATATATATATATATATATATATATATATATATATATATGTATGTGTATATATGTATATATATATGTATGTTTGTGTATATTTGTGTATGTATATATATAGTTATATATTGTACGTTTGTATGTGAACATATATACATGTATGTATATGTGTGTGTATACATACATGTATAGGTGTATATATATGTGTACATATATATATATATATATATATATATATATGTATACATACACACACTCATATATATATATATATATATATATATATATATATACATACATCGATATATACACACACATATATATATCTATCTATATATATATATATATATATATATATATATATATATATATACACATATATATATATTTATGTGTGTGTACATACATACATACGTACATACATACATAAATACATACATAATTACATATATACATGCTAACACACAAGAATAATTAGTCTGAATCAATAAAAGACATCGCGCTACATGGAGTGAGGGCAAGAAAGAAAAAAAGTGAAGAGATGTATGTATTTCTTCTAAAACAATGATCTCACCTAAATTCAATCGTATGTAAATATTTACTAGAGTGATGTTTTGCCATGTGATCAGTTGACTTTCATTACTCATCTTGAAGAATCACTGATCTGAATTCAATTGTGCTAGACATCCGTTGCTATTGTTTTTGTAATGATATAGCTATAAAAAATAATATAATAACACCAATATGCACTATTGATACTATTTTCCCGAGTGTCAATATCCTAGGTGTGTTTTTAATCAAGGTCTTTTTTTTTTTCTCATACTATTATTTGTGTTTCATCTCAGATAATTACACCCAACATTTCGAATATTAATTTTTCTATCCTGAAGACTTGCATTTTGCGTTAGAACAATGTGTTTTATCACGTGTAAACACTTGGTGCTGGTCGCTAGTCCATTGCGCTAAACACAACACTTTATCTCCTTGTTTTTACTTATAGTGTCCGAGACCAAGATGTGAACGCAAGTTTTTAAAACAACTGTTCTTAATCTATTCCGACACACACACTTTATATCTCGTAGATATAATGTAAATTTGGCTTCGAGAGGATTTGAACGTAGGTCAGAGACATCAAGATTTACAACAAATAGTTGTAATTATTTCCGACATTCAGACAAGTTAACCAATTCGCCGCCTATAAAGGACAATACTTAAAAGAACAATACTTGCTTCCTTTCGAAAACTTCGTTAACTTTAACCCCACAGAGTATTTACACACTATTAAAGTAACAGACATACTTTTATGAAGCATAGTTAAGGAGTAACCATGAAGTCCAAAGTTTATTTGGAGATTATATCTAAGGGACTGATTGTCATTTGGCCTTTGGTCGAGTACTTTTCTACTCTCATATTCTATAATTTCCCCTCATTTTCTATTTTCTTAACCCACTTTTCTCATCATACCTTTACCGTTACATCTCCACATGCCTTGCGGCTTAAATCTGTTATGACACTTCGGGTCACAAAGGCGAGAGAACCAGGTTTCCGTAGCATAGAAGGGACTGGGATCACAATATGGAAGACGATGAGCGATTTGAAAGCCCTGTCACTCCCGGAAATGTGGTATGGTGTATCGAGAATTCACCCCTACCTAGGGCCAGACCGTCAATTGAGAGATCTACTGCGACGTTTGAAAGAGGACATTCGGCGAAAGGGACCGGGTCTGTGGAACAAAAATAGGATTCTTCACCGAAGTCTCCTCACCTGTGAGTTTCTTGCCAAAAACAGTATGGTTTCGCTTCACCAGATTTAGCACTTGCGGACTTCCATCTCTTTCTCAAGATGAAAATGCAGCTCAAAGGTCGCCGTCGAAACCCAGAGCAAATCGCTGAAGGTCGACGACTCTCTTTCCGAAAACAACTTCCAAGCGGAATTTCAAAAGTGGCAGGAACGCAGGGACCGGTGTATTGTTCCCGCAGGGTAACTATTTCGAAGGAGATGATATAATATTAAAACTTAGGTAAATAAGTTATTTTATATTAAACGTAACTAGTCCGGGAATCTTTCGATACCACCTCATACATAAATACACAAACACACACTTATAAAACATTTAAATATTCTTACATAAATGATCACACAACTAGAAATTCATAAGTATACAAAGACACATACACACACAGATATGTGCACATAAATATACACCGAAATACCCCCCCCCCCCATATATATATACACACCTATCCTCACAATCATATAGAGCAATATACAAACATATATGCAGAGCTTTTTACTCACAATGACACGCACATATACACGCGCATGGACAGTAACAGAATTACACACACATATATATATATACATACAGAAATAGACCCTCATACACACGTACACATACGTTCAGATATGCACACTTGGATACACTTACACACCCCTTATCTGACACAACCCACTTCCCATCCTTAAACAAACACAATTACGTACATGAACGCATATACACAGGCAAAGATGCATATACATTCACGCACACATTCACGCATACACACGAACGTAGAAACACATAGAAACACATAGAGAAACAACACACGTACACGCAAACCTGGTGATAACGGGTCTCCTACTGCACTTGAGTCTGTTTGAACACCTGGCTGTGATGATGATACCCTGCTGTACACATAATATTGACATTACTCATGCATGTATCCATACCATTAGTATTGTGTACGAGTATATATATATATATATATATAATATATATATATATATATATATATATATATATATATATATATATATATATATATATATATATATATATAGGTGTGTGTGTGCATGTAGGTTGGTATGTATACCTTTGTATACCTACATTCCTATTTGTATGTGTATGTTGGTATGTATATGTTTTAGAATGTATTTATTATTCGTTAATACTACATACGTATACCCACACGCGCACACAGTGATGTGTAAGATTTATGATCATGAATCTATATGTGTATGTACATATGCATACGTGATATTATATATATATATATATATATATATATATATATATATATATATATATATATATATATATATATATATATATATATATATATATATATATATATATATATATATATATATATATAAAGAAAAATGAAGAAAAATGAAGAAGATTTGATGTTATTATTATTTTTTTTTTTCCCAAACAGCCAAGATGGCGAAACCTCATCACTATACAATACACCTTGAAAAGCTAATTTAAATAGCGAAAACCGGTTGGATTTTACAATACCCATATAATATGTATATATTTATATAAAAAAAAATATATTAAACTATGCGAAACGAAGGCATTTTTCTTCATTTTTCTTTACGTATTTTGAACTCATAATTTTACCACGTGTTGTTTACTGAATCTCCAGTATTTTTGCTCTTTATATATATATATATATATATATATATATATATATATATATATATATATATATATATATATATATATATATATATATATATATATATATATATATATATATATATATATATGTATATATATATATATATATTTATTACGAGTGATACAAAAAATATTTTCGAAATACAACGACAACATTTCTTCGAGCAAAATTTACCAAAAGGCTCCGTGGAATAGAATTACTCAATTTCTGAGTGATAATATAAAAAGCTAAGTGTGTGTGTGTGTGTGTGTGTGTGTGTGTGTGTGTATGTGTGTGTGTGTGTGTGTGTGTGTGTGTGTGTGTATGTGTATATTAAATATTCAGTA
>NC_142947.1:12209012-12214012 GCF_046866305.1 Octopus bimaculoides
CGTTATTATTTTCTGTAATAATGCCCTTTATATAAATATAAACGAATAATTATATTCTTGGGAATAGAAATTTCCCTTATGAATTTTTTTACACACTGGCTTCTTGATAAAATTCTTGTAAAAGAGTTTTATCCCTTTTTGAATTTATTTATCAAATATATATATATATATATATATATATATATATATATATATACATTCATAGATAAGTATATACATACATAAATACATACGAGTGTGTGTGTGTGTGTGTCTGTGTGTGTGTGTCTGTGTCTGTGTGTGTGTGTGTGTGTGTGTGTGTGTGTGTGTGTGTGTGTGTGTGTATCAAAAATAAGGTGCCGATAAATTCAACGACCATTAAAATACTGGCCTTGGTTTAGTCACACGCAGGATATCATAATTGTGAATGGTGTATTAAGGGACTAATATCTTAAAGATAATGTCTCTAGTTCTCTCTTCATGTCTTAGGAGATTTTCAGTCTTGTCTCCTTTCGATGTTAATTAATTTACAGTATTTTGTGGTTATTATAATAATCTCTCTGAATAAAGTAATTTAATATATGAGAACATTTAATGTTTCACGAAAGATAAACTATAGCAGTAGATATCTGTGAATTAATGGATATTCATAGATAGTGTATCAGATATATATAATCTAACGATCAGTAGAAATGTATCCCACTTTAAGACAAAAGAAAGATTGTGCAGATCTTTAGAAAAATTTTAACATGAAATATATAAAAGATAATTAATCGTATGAGCAAAAATAAGTAAATATGTTTGTGTATGCGTCTATATACACATATGCAGATCTACATACACACACACATGCACATGCACATACACACACATATAAAATTAAAAATACACAGAATAAATGCGCAAACAAACAGATAACTGACACAGATCACCAAATTCTCATCAGTTATCGGATAGAGGATCATACGAAATTTCGCGTCTTCTGCACACACACACACACACACACATGCGACGGACTTCTTTCAGTTTCCGTCTACCAAATGAACTCACAAGGCTCTGGTCAAATCAACTCACAAGGCTCGAAGCTACAGTAGAAGACACATGCCCAAGGTGTCAAGCAGTGAGACAGAACTCGGAACCTTGTGGTTGAGAAGCAAACTTCTTACCGCACATCCACTCCGATTTAACATTCTTGTGTATATGGACTGTACATAATTATGCGATAGTATCAAAATACATTTATAAAAGTTAAAAAAAAATAAAACAAATAGTAATATTCGTAGAACAAATATAATATTTAACTGATACGTGAATATTAAGGTCCATTGATGTATGACGGGCTGAATGCTAATAAAACCACTCGCGATGGAAATAAGGGATGGTATATATTCTATGGCTACGTATGGTATCTCAAGTGCTCAAGGTCGAACACACATTATGTTGGACATATCTAAAATCTAAAATCAAAGAAAAACTATAGTGAAATATAAACATAAAAGGACTATTGTGTTAAGTTACGAGTCAAGATATTATATCTAAAATAAGAAAATAAACAAACCGATAGTGCTAAGTAAGCAAAGAAATCTGCACAAAACTATTCCTCTATCTCTATCGCTGTGTATGTATATAGGTGTATATATGTATATATATCTATGTGTGTATGTATGTATGTATGTAAGTATGTATGCATGTGTATATATGTATGTGTATAGATCCGCATATATGTCCTCATAAACACACACACACACATACACACACACATATGTATACATACGTACATACACACATTCATATATATATATAAATTCATAGGCGTGGCTGTGTGGTGAGTAGTTTATTTCCCAACTACATGGTTCCGGGTTCAGTCCCACTATGTGTCATCCTGCGCATGTTTATTATATCCTATAACCTCGGATCGACCAAAATCTTCTGACCAGATTCGGTAGATAGAAACTAAAAGAACCATGTTGTGTGTGTGTGTGTATGTATACTTATATGTATGTATGTATATATATATATATATATATATATATATATATATATATATATATATATATATATATTCGAAACGTCTAGTTAGAATAGAGGCAGCTGACAAAGGATTAATTCCAAGTGGCTATCTGCTTTCCTATGTGTTCGTTCCGTTGTCTGTAGTTCATTGTTCTAACGTCCTGTACCCTGATATGCATCTATATACACATGTAGATGTAAGTATGTACATACATGTGTGTATTCATGCATATATATTCTTTGTATTATATATATATATATATATATATATATATATATATATATATATATATATATATATTGTAGGTGTGCGGATGACTTTGTTCCTTTTGTCTGTGCTTAATCCCTTATAAATTTCTATTATGTAATATATTTTGCACCAACCCCTACAACTCAGTTGCGATGTATAAAATATTTTAAAAAAAAGCAACAAAAAAAGCACCCATTATCTTAGCAGAGCGTAGTTTCGATCTACGGACCTCTGGGTTATGGGCCCAGCACGCTTCCACTGCGCCACTCTGCTGTACGACTCAATAAGCAAATATATAATATATTGTTTCACATATCGTCTTTTTCTGAGTTACCTTGCTTCTATTACATCATCCACGAAACGTTATTTACTACTTATGGTATCAAAACTCCGCCGAGGTCGACCTTGCCTTTCACCCTTTCGTGGTCGATAAGATACTTCCTCTTTGAACACTGGGGCTGGTGTAATCAATTTACCCCCTCCCATTTATTTATTTAATAGTTTATGCTTTGGACTGTTTCAAATGTATAAAATATAGTAACTACACAATACAAGTAACACTCGCATGTTAATTTACTTACTGAGAGGCGACCTTTCACTCCGCCGATACTCCGAGAGTCACATTTGACAAACAACCTGCATAGAACGATGTGTGGGTAATTTTTCTGAGTGACTCTTCATTTTTCATTTTCACATCAACCAAAAGCAAATCAATTTTATAAAGGTTTCCTCAGCGTAGAAACAGGAAGTGTGTTAGTTAGCAATTGAACTATATATAATACATATATTTTTATTTCTTTATTGTCCACTAGGGGGCTAAACATAGAGGGGACATACAAGGACAGAAAAAGCGATTAAGAAAGGTAAAGTCGACCTCGGCGGAATTTGAACTCAGAATGTAACGGCAGACGAAATACCGAAAATATTTTGTAAGAACAATAAAGGGCAAAGTTACAAGAAATCAAGACAATGAAGGAAGAATTTCTGAGGCTTGAAGTTACTCATTGCCTGCCACCAAGCCTAATATGTATATTCATCCCATTTCTCATATATTAACTCTCTCTGTATTTTTCGTTTACTCTCTCTTTTTCTCTCTCTCTCTCGTTCTCTCTTTCCCCATCACATTATCCCATGTAAAACGTGACTAACCAATAAGCCAACTAACCGACCAACCAATCATCATTTACATCGGTTTTCATTATGTAAAGATTCTGTTGGCAATTTCTGCATTCTTAACCGGATATTCACCTCGCCCTGTAATGAACATTGGCTTAAGGTGAAGGTTTCAGAAGATTTGACGCATTTACATGCATGTATGTATACATGCATAGACACATGTATATGGATGTATATATATATATATATATGCACACACACAGACACAGACACACACGTAGATATGAGTTTTGTGTTTTGGAAATAAGAGAAAGAAAACTCAATACAAGTTATGGTATTTCTTCGAAGTTGTTGATTCAAGCCGTCGCCACACACACACACACACACAAATATATGTGTATATATGCGCGTTTATGTATGTGTGTGTGTGTGTATATATATGTATATATTCGTGTATATATATATGTATTCGAGAGGCCTTTGAAAGGTTCCTGGCTTTAAGGCTGTCTCGAAAGGCCTGGCTGGACGCTCAATCTTCCAAGTTCTTTTATAGTGCTTAGAAAACCTGAAGGACCGATGCAGTAAGTGTGAGTATCTTGAATGAAATCATAATTAACTGATCCTCCTGTATTTTCTTTTACCAAAAACCAGGAACTTTACAGATAGATAGATAGATAGATAGATAGATAGATAGATAGATAGATAGATAGATAGATAGATAGATAGATAAATAGGTATATAGACAGAGAGAGAGATAGAGATAGATAGACAGAGAGAGATAAACAGAGACAAAGGCACATCGAGTAATATTCATATTTATGCATATATACATATAGGTTATATAATATATTATACACATTATATGTACATTTATATAGAAATATATATATATATATATATATATATATATATATATATATATATATATATATATATATATAGTTTTAACAAAAAACTATATAAATTAATAAAGGACTGAACCAGTGCGTGTATTTATTACCGGCATAATGCCTCTCCCAAGGTTTAATTGTATATATATATATATATATATATTTATATATATATATATATATAGGTTTGTATACGTATATTATATTGTGCTTATATGTGGGAAATCTATGCGGATGTGTCTGGTGACTTGTGTTGAGTTGTTACATTTGACATTATAGTGTTTGTTGTCTGTCTTTCGGGTGAAGGACAATACAATATGCCCGGTTAATATAGAAGGAGTTGCTCCAATCAATTATACGCCATCACGTGAGAAGAAATAATGGCATTCTGTCAAGTGAAAAGAAAATATTATTTGTACGAGTATCATAACTAGTTATCGGCGAAATTATCTCATGTTTCAGGCAGTTATGAACGATAAGAGAACGTATAGTGATGCCGTAGATAAGAGAGGTGCCTAATCAACTATTACATAAACACTATTAGACAAAATACACTTATTGATTTCATACCACACCTACTCTGCATGCTTCGCAATGCAGAGGTGAAATGGAAAGTAAGTTTGCCATGACGTTAATGCTCTTATTAATGGAATCGTATCAGTAGAGTGCATGAAGTCAACTAACTATATGCAACAAGAAATCGAAACCGTATCACACTGATTTCCCCCTCAATTTGCGTTTGTGTTAATTATACA
>NC_142947.1:12219012-12224012 GCF_046866305.1 Octopus bimaculoides
TAAATTTATTAATCCAATTTACATCGAATATTTTTTATCAATTACAATAAGTAAAGATTACAAAATTTTCTTTTTTTCAGAAATTGCATAAAAAATCAGATTAAGCCCTTTAGTAGATTGGCTGATTTGGGCAAGTTAGTAGGAGGTCAAAAAAAAAAAAAAAACATCCTTTGCCAGGCGGTCAAAAGCGTATAAAAATATAAAATATTACAAATGTTATAAATACTGTAAGTCTATAAAATAAAGTTTATAAATGAGTTTGGTTCAGAAGAAGGTGGGTTTTGGGGCTTCCTCAAAATTTTCTTCAACCAAATTCTCTCACAAGGCATTGGTCCTCCAAGGGCTAAAGTAGAAGTTTATAGCTCAATGTGACACGTATTGGGACTGAACCCGAAACGACGTTGTTGCAAAATGAGTTTCTCAGCCATGGCTACATAACAAAATGGAAAAATATGGAAACAGTAATAGCAATGAATAAATATCCCAAACGCAGGTTCGTCTTTTCTGGCAGGTGTATGACGATTACTAAAATTCGTTTCGCAATTTCTTCAGGAATTTATTGAATAGGCAGGACTTTTAGAAGATTCCAAAGAATGCTTTACGCTATTAAGCCTAGCTTCCTGTGTCCTGAGTTCAAACTCCATCGAATTCAATTTCATCTTTCAGCTATTCGAAGTTGATAAATAAAATACTAGTCCCGTTCTAGTTCTTTGCTTTCCTAATTCAAATTGCGTGAGGATCAATTTATTACCTTTCAGCCATTCAGAGACAATAAATAAAGTACCAATCCGCCTACCCAGACACACACACACACTTTCTCTCTCTCTGGTGTAATTCAAAGATCCAACCGTGTCACACATGTTTCATTAATTCTGCTTGAGAAGTCACTTAAGGTTATATACATTTGTGGAATACTCAGCCGCATTTTTAACGATATGGAATTCATATGGTTAAATCACCGAATGCTCAGGGTCGAACATTCATCATTACGTTTAATAACGTGAAATTATGATTGCTTCCCTACCACATGGTTCCGGTTTCAGTTCCACTGCGTGGCACCTTGCACAAGTGTCTTCTGCTATAGCCTCGGGCCGACCAAGGCCTTGTGAGTGGATTTGGTAGAGGGAAACTGAAAGAAGCCGGTCCTGTACATATATGTGTGTGTGTGTGTGTGTGTGTGTGTGTGTGTGTATTTGTCCCTCCCGTCACCGCTCGACGTCTGTGATTCTGTCCCCCGTAACTTCGACAGAATAAATACTAAGCTTTAAAAAATAAGTCCTGGGGTCAATTCGTTCGACTAAAACCTTTCAGGGCAGCACTTCAACATGGCTGCCGTTAAATGACTGCAACAAGTGAAAGAATAAAGAAACTACAAGAATATATATTATGTATGCATGTATGAGTGCATGTAATATTGTATTGATAATGAACCTGGTGTCATGAAGCGTTGACTGACGAATGGATTAAGGACCATTATTCCAAATTATACATCAAGCGGTTATTTAGTACAATCGTTAGCGTGTCGGACTACGTTCTGAGTTGAGATTCCACCGAAGTCAACGTTGTGTCTCATTCTTTCAAGGTCGGTAAAATAAGCACCAGTTGAGCAGTGCGGTCAGGTAATTGAATTATCTGTCCCTTCACTCAGAAATTTCATTCCTTGGGTTTATAGTAGAGAGAATTATTCTTAATTATACAGAATGAACCAAAAAAGAAAATGTTTTAAAAAATACTCAATAAAAATATTAAACATAGAAATACACGCACATACATATGTGTCTGTGTGTGTGTGTGTGTGTGTGTGTGTGTGTGTGTGTGAGAGAGAGAGAGAGAGAGAGAGAGAGAATAAGGAATCGTTTTCTTTTTCAAGCATGTTATATTATAAGCGTTCCTATCCTGTATATAGTTAGACAGACAATACATAGGTAAACAGACTTAAAGATATATGTATATATATATATATATATATATATATATATATATATATATATATATATATATATATATATATATATATATATATATATATATATATATATATGTATATATATATATATGTATATATATATATATGTATATATATATATATGTATATATATATATATATATATATATGTATATATATATATATATATGTATATATATATATATATGTATATATATATATATATATATATATATATATATATATATATATATATGTAAGTATATATATATATATATGTATATATATATATATATGTATATATATATATATATGTATATATATATATATATGTAAGTATATATATATATATATGTATATATATATATATATATGTATATATATATATATATGTATATATATATATATGTATGTATATATATATATATGTATATATATATATATATATATATATATATATGGAGCGAGAGAGATACTAAGTCCTTTCTTTCTCTCAGCATTTACATATTGCCTCGCGCAGTGTTTGGCATTTAACCTTTATTGAGAGAGTGCCAACTTCTGTAGGACGTAAACACTTGATGTTATAGGAGATGGGTCACCACGTAAAGATGCGGGAATTCTGGAATCTGAGCCCGAAATTTCAACCAAACACAGAATATAGTGAAAATAAATAAGTCAACTTTCTAAAATGAGACAGACAGCGGGATAAGTGAGGTACGGTTTTAAATAAGATCGGATTTGGTTAAGAATGAACAAGAGTGTCATGGATGTAAATGAGAAGATAAAGGGAGAAAAGAGAGAATTAGCGAGTCTTGAGAAGTAATGGAGTAAGAAACACGAAGAATGAATGAGAGACTGAGACAAATGAAAAAAAGATAGAATGCTATATTAAGCTTATTTGGAAATATATTTTAGGCTTTGTTTTTTAAGTTCAGATATATATTTATATATAGTATATAATACACACATATGCATATAAACAAACATACACAGACATATATATATATATATATATATATATATATATATATATATATATATATATATATATATATATATATATATAAATTTTAAGGTACTCAGAAACCTGGATGTTTGTACATTTACAGATTTTTATTAATGTCACATATTAAATGAAGCGCTTTTCACCTAGTCGTGTAGGTTTTTCAAATTGTTTTTCAAATTATATATATATATAATACAAAGAATATATATGCGTGTATACACACATATATGTACATACTTACATCTACATGTGTATATAGATGCATATCAGGGTACAGGACATTAGAACAATGAACTACAGACAACGGAACGAACACATAGGAAAACAGATAGCCACTTGGAATTATTCCTTCATCAGCTGCCTCTATTCTAACTCGACGTTTCGAAGATATGTCTGTATACATACACACACACACACACACACACACACACACACACACACACACACACACACACACACACACACACATATATATATATATGTATGTATGTATGTGCGTGAGTGAATACACACACAAACGTATATATATATATACATACATACATTTGTAATAACATGCATATATCTGAACTTCAAAGAAATCTAAAATATGTTCCTATAAAAAGAAGAAAGAAACCCTTGCTTTTTGGTTATTATCTATCATAACCTGAGCAATGAATTTAACTTCTTTCAGCTTTCCATGATCTCCATACAAAAAAAAAAAAAAAAAAAATTAAGTAATAAATACAGAAGAAGATTTACTCTACTAAGTCCACCCCACATTATCAACATCTTAGTCCTTATCATCACATCATCACCATCATCTTTTCATTTGTTTTGAATAAGTTTCTACTCAAAGTTCTGCATTACGTTTTGTACGTAATGAAATTTTGATTGTAAAGTTCGTTTATTTAGCATTGTTGTTGGCGTTTATTTTATTGTAATTTCGGTCTTCTGTAAGGTTACAAACTGGAGAAATCGTTAGCACATCGGTGAAGATGCTTAACAGAATTTCTTTCGCATCCTTACGTTGTGAATTCCTATTCCACCAAGGTTGACTTTGCGTTTCATCCTTTCGGGATCGATAAAATAAGTACCAGTTAAGTACTGGGGACGATGCAATCGATATACCCCTCCATCAAAATGTCTGGCCTTATGCCAAAATTTGAGAGAGCAATTATTGTGTCCTCTCTTTTGCATTTCGTATGAACAAAGTGAGTTGTGCTGTTTTGTGTCTTCTAGTTTTACGTTCCAAATTCAAATTCCATTGAAGTCGGCTTTGCCTTTCATCCTTTGAAGATCGATAAAATAAGTACCATTTGAGTTCTAGGATTAATGTAATCGATTTATCCTTCTGCTAAAGTGCCTGGCCTTGTACCAAAAATTTGAAAGAGTAATTCTAGTGTTTTATCTTTTGCATTTGGCATGTTCAAAGTCAGTTGTGATGTTTTGTTGAGTGGTGATTAAATTTCCTATATCTTATGTGAATGTTCTTACGTGTTTTATCGTTCAGTTCGCAGCTCACTGTGTACAGTATGAGGCATGCGAGTTATGTCTTACAGTTGGTGTTATAGTTTCAAGTCTCTAATTTTGAAAGACTATTTTTATATTTTTGATTGGACGTTGATCGGGCAGAGTATGTTAGTGCGTGTTGTGTGATATCTGTTTAGTTGGGATTCATTGGGGGTATATATATAAGCTGTATGTTCTGCCTTACATTGTTTTGTAGCGTTTGTGTACAAGTATGTGCTATGTGAGTTGAGAAAGTATTACTGGATGGTAATTGTATAAGCTGTGTTGCAAGCAGACAGTATGAGCCCTAATAAATGCTATTTGAATGGAACTATCTTGCATAGGACACGGGCTGTAAACTAACAGGTCAATTTTGGGATAATAGCTATGTAATAGAGTTCTAATCGTATAACATCCGTGTGTCCTTTTAGACGTTGTAAATATAACCCTTCTTTGTTAGATTTTTGATAGTGTATTCTAAATAAATTGTAGTCCATCTTTCCCCCATCTAGTCTTGGAATATTTTTAGCGCATCGTCGAAACTTTCATACCAATAGC
>NC_142947.1:12251512-12256512 GCF_046866305.1 Octopus bimaculoides
TCTCTCTCTCTCTCTCTCTCTCACACACACTCACACACATTTTGGTGAGAGAAGATTTCATACGTAAATAAACAGAAGTTGCTTTCATCTACCGCTCCACATTTACACTGTTAACAAAGTTGATGGGATAATTATATGGTAATTGTTGAACTGGTCATCATACACACACACACACTTGTTTATATGTGTTGTTGATGTGTGTATGTATGTATTTGTATCTCTCTCTCTTTCTCTCTCTTTCTCTGTATATGTATATATAAATATATATATATATATATATATATATATATATATATATATATATATATATATATATATATATATATGTCTTAGAAAGAACTTTTTCTTCACCCATTCCCTTCCGGTCATTCCAAAATGTAACCACATGTGACCACATCGTTGGCGATTTTCTTTCCTCCGTCTTCCCTTCTATTGGACTTTCCTCTGTTTCCGAAGATGAGCGTCTGCTCGAAACGTAAAACCACCTTTCTTTCCTTCCCTGAGCGTCTGCTAATACTTTACATGTACCACGTCTTCGCGTTGTTGTTGTTTTTTTGTGTTTGTGTTTGGATATATATATATATATATATATATAAATTGCTTATGTTTAAACCTTCCATATACAGTAAATAACTTAGCTGATCGGCAAGTAGACGTACGATTTAATACGTACCAGACTAAAATATGTACGAAATTTAATATGGCCGACTAGAAGATATACCTGCATTTCAGTTAGATGCAATTAGTAAAAGAATACACTACATTCAAACACACGCACACACACATACACAATGCCTGTACATACTTAGATGGAAAGATAACACTGAAGAACAATGACGCGATGTGATAAGCCGAATTACTGTTGTAATGTTGGATCTTCCTCTGATGAGTGAAACGCCTTCAGCGTCGCCATGTTTTTCATGTAAAGCATTGTACAATTCCATATATTCTTCTCTTCCCTCGTATTCAACTAATTATTTAATGACAAAGGCTTATTATTGTCGTATGCAGTTCATCAATTGATCATTTCACGGATGTTTTAATTACGTCTTCTCGTGGCAGTCAGTCTTTTTGTGTAACTAGAACTGCTTTGCCCAATCGGTCCTTCCATCTTTAAGACGGTAGAGTGCATGATTTGAATGATGGAGGCGATTATTTCTAGCAGGTCGTTTGACCAAATAAAGATAGCCCAGCCGGTGGTTCGACATAATTATACCACTTGCGTCTTAGCAGAAACAGAAACTTGTCTGAATTTGGTAACATAAAATAGTTCACTTCTCCATTTGTCACCTTTGTTAGTTTTCTATTTCGTATCTTACAAGCTCTATAAAATAAGTTCCTTCGCTTCCCTACGAAATCATCTGATCTCCTTCTGGCTATCAACATTCAGCATCGATTGTCATGCGATGTTGGGGGGGGGGGGACAAACACAGACACACAAACACACATACATACATACATACATACATACATACATATATACATATATATATATATATATATATATATATATATATATATATATATACGACGGGCTTCTTTCAGTTTCCGTCTACCATATCCACTCACAAGGCTTTGGTCGACCCGAGGCTATAGTAAAAGACACTTTCCCAGGGTGCCAAGCAGTGGGACTGAACCCAGAACCATGTAGTTGGTAAGCAAGGTACACAGCCACTCCTGGTAATTTTTTCTTTTTTCAAGAGCATTTTTATCTTCAGTGAAGCAGAATATGGATTGTTCAGTTTAAAATACATAACAGACACACGCACCCCCCCCCCCCCACACACACACACATACACACAGACACACACACACACATACACACATACACACACACACGCTTATTTATATATATAATTAGGTTATCGCACAAGAAATCGTCACTTATACCCATTTGCCCTCCATCGCCGCAAATGCAACACCATCTCCCCCCCCCCCTTAATAAACCTATACACTCTTCATCAGAACTCATCACCCACCCTCCCGACGCCACCTCCACCCCTATCCTCCTTTTACCATCGGATTTCCAAATCTACCGCAATCAGCCTCCCACCCACACCACACCACACCACACCAATTTTAGGTGTAGCCTTGTTCTGGGGGTAGAGACGTTCACTTAGAAAGACATAACTTTTTATGTTATCTCTAACGAACAGTCCTCACTTGAGTTGGGGTTCGTCTGCTACTTTTGCTTCCTGTTGTGCCCTGCTAATGTGAGCAAACTTTCATCTTACCCGCGGTTGACTACCTTTATTAGAAGCAATGTTTATCTACCCTTTCATTCTTCCGGGTATAGAAGTCATTCATTAGAGCAAAAATGCATGTCATGTCTCTCTCTCTAGGATTTCTCCTATTCTATGTATGTATGTATGCATGTATGTATGTATGTATGTATGTGTGTATGTATGTATGTATGTATGTATGTATGCATGTATGTATACATATATATATAGATACATATACATGTATATGTCTGTATATACATACATATCTACATACATAGACACAAACATACATACACATATATGTAATATATATTAAATTATAATTTCCAGCTATTTACAGCGTCGTGGTATCACTTAGATACCCTAAATTATAATTTTAAATAATTATTACCTTTTTGGTGATTTTTATTCCCATACTGGCCACTTGATAAAATCGGTATTTAAATATCGATCTTATCCTTATATATATATATATATATATATATATAGAGAGAGAGAGAGAGAAATGGATAGATATTCCTATATATATATATATATATTGACCGCTGACTGAACACTATTCAATTTTTTTCTCCGTGTTTTTCTCCTTGTCTCCGTATTCTTTCTGTTGAAGAGCGTAGCTCGAAACGTTAAAGACTTTCCGTATTCCCGAGCGTCATACTAATACATCCTTTTGTTGTTTACACCACCTGTCCTCGTCTGTTGTTGTTTTTTTCGTAATTCTCCCATATATATATACATATATATATACACACACACACACACACACACACACACACACACACACACACACACACACACACACACACACACACACCCACACACATATATATATATATATATATATATATATAACTTAGTTAACTTAGATTTGTTTCGGCCATTATCGGCCCAGGCCATGATTAACTCAGTAGCACCACCTGCAAAATTCTTTTAACTAGTTATTTCGGGATACCATGGACCACTTCCAGGTACCGTTTGAAAGTTGTTGCGTCTTATTCTACTTTAATTTCCTTCGGGATAACATTGGAAAGAGCTAGGACCATTTGCAGGGGAAAAAGTATTCTTTATTTCATGCTGCTCCAGTCCACTCAGCTGGCAAAAAATGAGTAATCCTGCGACGAACCGATGTCCCGTCCATGTGGGGAATATATATACGCCGGGGAAACTGACCCTTTATGAATCAGCATGTCTCGAGAAGGTAACTTACCCTTATTTTGTTTTTTAAGGCTATAATACATAACATCATAAACATGAAAAATAAAAAAAAAAAAACCAAAAAAACCAACTACTTACAACATAACATCAACAACAAGAACAGGTAACATATTGATCGGAAGCTTGATAACATTATACGATAAGAGTTTTAATAACATCAGAAAAAACTATATATATATATATATATGATGAAATAAAACAAAAAACAAAAAAACAAAAATCAAAGTTAAAGACATGCTGGTAATGTGATCGACAGAGTGGAAACAGAGTGGTTTTGGCGGGACGGCTGGGTGCAGCGGAAGTGAAGTGCAATGCAATGCAGAGACGATTAAACCAATTCCATCAGGCATTTCTGATGGTTGCATACACATGCTATCTATCAGTTTCCATACAAGCAACGCCACCACCGCCACCACCACCGCCACCTCCGTTCCTACGAACACCTTATTAACAACCCACAGATCTTTCTTCATCTAACCATCTGTTCTTGAAAAAAACTTTATAGCGAATCCAGATTACGACACGGAGTTCTGTGATGTTGCTACCAATAGTAGTAGTAGTAGTAGTAGTAGTGGTAGTGGTGGTGGTGGTAGTGGTGGTGTTAGTTGTGGTACTAGTAACTAGTAACAGTAGCAACGTAGTAGTAGTAGTAGTAGTAGTAGTAGTAGTGGTGATGGTGGTGATGATGGTAGTGGTAGTGGTTCTGATGGCGTTGGTGTTGTTGATGACGGTCGTGGAGGTGGACGTAGTAGTAGTAGTAGTAGTGGTGGTGGAGGTATGGGTGGTGGGGTGGCGGTGGGGGTGGGGGTTTCGGTGGAGGTGGTAGAAATGGTAGTGATGGTGTGATGCTGGAGGTGCTGATGGCGGTGGTGGAGGTGGATGTAGTAGTGGTGGAGGTAGTGCTGGTGGTACTAGTGGTAGAATTAGTAATGGTGGTAGTGGCGGTGGTAGTAGTAGTAGTGTTAGTTGTAGTACTAGTAACTAGTAGCAGTAACATTGTAGTAGTAGTAGTAGTAGTAGTAGTAGTAGCAGCTGCAACAGCATTAGTAGCAATAGTAATAATAGTAGTAGAAGTGGTAGTGGTGGTGGTGGTGATGGTGTTGGTGTTGTTGATGACGGTGGCGGACGTTTTAGTAGTAGTAGTAGTAGTAGTGGTGGTAATGGTGGTGGTTGTGCTATTTGTGGTGATGGTGAAGGTGTTGGAGGTGCTGATGGCAGTGGTGGAGGTGGATGTAGTAGTGGTGGTGGTAGTAATAGTAATAGTAGTAATGGTGGTGGTAGTAGTATTAGTAATAATAGTAATTGTGGTGGTAGTAGTAATAGTAGTAACGGTGGTGGTGGTGGTGGTGGTGGTGGTGGTGATGGGTATAGTGCGGAGTAGGGCAGTAGACCTTCTGTTCTGGCAGGGGGTGGGGGAATATTGTGGGAGTGGTGGTATCAGAGAAGGCTAGAAGTGACGATGGTTGCTCCGGTGAGAAGGGGAGGAGGAAGTGTTATCGCAGAAGTTTATATATCTGTAATCAATTATGATTTCAAGTAGCGTGTCTATGTGCCTGC
>NC_142947.1:12276512-12284012 GCF_046866305.1 Octopus bimaculoides
CACCACACCACACCACACGCACACGCATGCAAACTTCTCTTTCTCCCTATTATTATCACTATGTTTCTCTCTAGTTGCCCTTCTCTCTCTCTCTCTCTCTCTCTCTCTCTCTCTCTCTCTCTCCCTGCCTATTATTATGTTTCCCGATCTCCTCGCTTCTAATACGTTCTTTTCGTCGTTTATGCGATTTATCTCCCCGATTTCCTCTATTGTTAACGTCTCATCTGCCTATCGGATATTTTCCCCGACCCCTCTCTCTCTCTCTTTTGTCTCTCTAACACACACTCACACACATGCATACACACAGAACCCCCCCCCCCCACATACACACACGCTCACATATACGCAGAGTCTGTCTTTCCAATGGCATTCTTATTCGCGATCCTTCTACTCCTTTTCAAAGGCCCTTTCTCTCGTCTGATATTTATCACTCTCCATGTATCATCCGCCGTCTGGCGCAGGAGTGGCTGTGTGGTAATTAGCTTGCTTACGAACCACATGGTCCCACTGCGTGGCACCTTGGGCTAGTGTCTTCTACTATGGCCTCGGGCTGACCAAAGCCTTGTGAGTAGACAGATTAGCATTTAGTTCATAATGGAAGAGCAGCGTTCACAACCCTTTACTTTTTCAGGTCCACCGGAACTGGCGTGATGCATGTAACTAAGTAGCTATACTCAAATCGGAGACCCAGCTAAAATTATCTAAGGACCTTGTGCTAGCGTTAAACTAGGTGACGGGTTAAGCCCGACATCAGATATTGGAGGTAAGTGGCTTAGTGGTTAGGGCGTTGAACTCATGAACGTAAGATTGTATTTTCGATTCCTGGACCGGGCGACGCGTTGTGTTCTTGAGCAAAACACTTCATTTCACGTTGCTGGCAACGAATCGGGTTGATTCTCCGACCCCACCGTCCAACTGGGGAATTTTTACACCGGAACTGGTGCGATGCATATAAGTAAGTAGTTATCCTCAAATCGGAGACCCAGCTAAAGTTATCTAAGGACCTCGTGTAAGCGTTAAACTAGGTGACGGGTTAAGACCGCCATCAGATAGTGTGTTTAGTGTGTTGGACACATAAACGTAAGATTGTATTTTCGATTCCTGGACCGGGCAACGTGTTGTGTTCTTGGGCAAAACACTTCACTTCACGTTGCTCCAGTCCCCTTAGGTGGCAAAGATTAGTAATCCTGCGACGGGCCGACGTACCGTCCATGTGGGGAATTTATACTCCATGGCAACCAGGAAACCGACCTTCATGAGTCGACATTACTGGAGAAGGTAACTTTACATTTCTTAGCTTCTCTGCGATATAGTATATAGTATAAATAATCGGCCATAATATATCTAAGTGGCTTCCAGGAATTCTCAATAATGGGATAGGCACTGCAATTGCTCTCTGATGAGTAAAGCCTTTTCTCACTAAGGACCAAGACAATATACTGCTTGATCTAAAGGAAGAATCCCGTTTTTGATTAAATGACCCACAAGAAGTAGTAGCCGAATCTTTTTCCTCTTTCTTTTTTTTTTTTAAATTTTACTTTACTGCTTTCAAACAGAAACGACACATTTTTTGATAATATTGTCTTAAATGTACCATGTCTGAAAATCGGCAAGATGATTTACAAATGGAACGCAGCTGATCATAAGTCTGTTTGATCAGAGTTATCTAAGTGCTAGACAGCAACAACAACAGCAACTACAACAAAAATGCTTGTTGTACATGATGTCATCGGGTGTACTTCGTACACATTTTTAGGTTTACTACGACATACTTTACTGTGTATCGCCGCAGCTGACGCAACATTCTACGATTCACTTATGTTTTTGGACACGTGTTTCTATCATATCATACCATATATACATATGTATGTATGTATGTATGTATGTATGTATGTATGTATATATCTATCTATCTATATATATATATCACTGTGGACTCGGCCGATAGACGAATCTGCCCTACATACGACAGCAGCTGTTCGACGTAACCCCACAAGTTAGCAATGCCCGGACACTGAACGAATGCGTGCAAAACTGTTTCATCACTTTCACGCATCTCGAAAGGTCAGACAGCAGAGCACATCTGTATCTGTAGAGTTTATCTGGAACCAGTAAGGCCGTCTGACAGCATCAACTTGCTTCCCCAGTTACTCAGCCGCAAGCCCACCAACTTGTGGGCCTAGATTTTATATCCTGCAGCCGATTCATATTCCTTTAGAATAGTGCCCACCGTCCCTCTACATAGTATACTTTGGACTGAGGTTCTGAGCAAATGACCTTCAAATGTTTTCCGTGATCGGAGCTCTCGAAAATAAGTAAGAGATTGAAGAATTTTCGAGACTGTAAACCGGTCAATAATCCAGAGGGTAAGCTTTCTCTTTTTTGCTTTATGCTTAATACCATTCAAATATTCCTAAGCGTTGGCTGTCATGTACCTATGCTTGAAGCCTAGCAGTCATTTGTTAATCATTATCTTTATAGATTCGCTTGAAGTAATAGCGTGAGTGTGAAAGAAAGAAAGAAGGAAAGAAGGAAAGCCAAAGGAAGAAAGAAAGAATAAAAGAGTGGGAGTAGGGAAACAGAGGATGAATAAAAGAAAAGGTCAAGATAAAAGCAGAAATAGCGAAAGTAAGGAACGAAATAGAAAATATACGAGAATGAATTAACAAGTTACAATTGAAAACTAGTGTATAAGGAAGAGAGGGATTATAAGGAGAGGAAAAAAACAAACTGGAGACAGGCTGAGAGAGAGAGAGAGGGAGAGGGAGAGAAAGAGGGAGTGAGAGTGAAAGAGAGAAATATAAAGAGTAATTGTGTATACAGAAGGACGACACAATCTCTTAATCCTGGATTTAGATGTTGACATCTTCATAAAACTCTGAAGACACACCAACATATATTTTCCCCATTTATTTGGCATTAACTACCAACACGTGTCTTTTTAGTCAACAACATGTCATTCCGACACAAACACATACTCATACAAACCATTTCACGCACAAGCACGCATACGTGTATGCGCGCATGCACACGCGCCCCGCATGCATGCGTGTATGTATGTATGTATGTATGTATGTATGATTGATGGTTGCTTTTGCTAAGCTTTCACCGAACGAAATAGTTTTAAAGACAAAATAAAGAGCAATAGACAGTAAATTTATTGTTCATTATTTAGGACACTTTGTATCTCCTTACTCACTGCTTCAGATGAAGGTGTTTGGTGATGATAGCTCCAGTAAGGCCGGATAATGCAATAGGAATTAATGTGCCGTTAGGCCTCCGTTTGACTTCACCCAAGAATTCAGAAGATTGAATTCCAACTGGAAGACGATCAATACTAGGTAAATTAATTTGGTTGGGACATGCTATTATCTTTAAAGATATAAAAGTAGCTTTTTTGATATTTATTAATATATATAAACAAAAACAAGTGACATATTGCTTTGTTTTTCTCTTTTAGTTTCCAACTCTGCAACAATGTGTCAAGAGAAAGAAATGGCTGCGCAGAAAGAGGTGGAAAAGAGAAGGATAAATACTTGGCAGTATTAAGTATAAATTTATATATAATTATTACATCATATGCATACAAACATACATATGTTTGTATGTTTGTGTATACACACATATAGAACCAAATTATGAATTTATCGCATACCTTGTTGTCAGCTGGGCATGCTATATCTATGATCCAGCATAGTTTATTTTCTTTCTCAATTAAGACTATGTCTGGTTTCCTATTCTCTATTTCATGGTCGCACTGAATCGTAAAATCCCATAGGATCTTTGTATTTCTATTTTCGACGATGCCTTCAGGTTTGTGGTCGTACCAATTTTTTGCTCTGTCAAGTCCATTCTTGTTGCAAAGTGTCCTGTGGACAAGCCTGGCTGTATTGTCGTGGCGTCTCTTATATTCCTTCTGGGCTAGCGGTGTACATTGACTGGCCATATGCCATACGGTTTCATCGTTTTGTCCACAGATTCTGCACTTATCACTTTCTGCTGTGTTGTCTATTCTGTATCTAATGTAGTTTGTTCTTAGTGCTTGCTCTTGGGCAGCACAGATTAGAGTCTCCGTTTCCGGTCTTAGATCACATTTAGTCATCCACAGCCATCTTTTTTCTCTGTCTGTCTTATCTTCAACATTCCTATGAAATTGACCATACATTTTTTTCTTTACCCACCTATTTTTAGTTTAAAAAAAAAAATTAGAAAGGACTATTATTATTGACCAAATATGAATATGCGGCTGGTATCTGTATAGTCGCCCATAGCAGCACATGATTTCATAACATGATGGGGACGTGACAAAATACCGATCAACTGAAACAGCATGTATACAAGTCAAGGAAGAGCACCGGTCTCTTGCGTGACTATTTAACCAGCTAGAAATAGAAGTCAAATCTCTCTCAAATTAGGGACATCTAACTTGGTTGAAAAAACAGGCACAGTAAATAATGATAGCGTAGACCCATATACACAATGCCTTTGATAAGGATGAGGTGGTCATGGAAGGAACGCTTTGATCGTGGATTTGTTTCCGTCAAGGCTAATTTGGAGCTTAATAACAACCATCAAAACAACAACCACAGCAACCACAACAAAAACAAAAACGACTGTATGCGAAATTACAAATTTACACTCGGAGCCGTCAAAACTTTGGCGAAAACGAATTTGTTGTCATGTCACTAAAGACATCATCTCTGACCACTACCCTAATCACCCACAAAAATAATCTACTCCTATTAACCCGCCCCCTATCACCACGAAGTCAACGATTAAAAAAAAAGGGAGGAGGAGCGTTATTGAGACATTAAAGGTGGCTACCACCATCGATAGGGAGCATGTGTAGCTAAAAAAGACATACAATATCTCTTAGATCTCTGTCAGAGATCGTGTTAGAACGAAGCTAATATGAAAGGAATTTTAATAACTTGTCATGTTTACAGGACCGTTACATGGATACAGTGTCGTACCTATGATAAATATGTAAATAATGCATACAACAGCAAGAGCAAGTGTTTGCGCGTGCGGGACTGTATGTGGGAGAATGTGTGTGTGAGAGAGAGAGAGAGAGAGAGAGAGAAGGAGAGAGAGAGATGCTGTGTATTAGAACTATACGTTTCACATACATAGAAGTATATATGCATAGACAAACACATAGTTGCATACACATATTCATACGCACATACATATTTATATATACATAGGACAGTAGATTCATACATACACATGTATATGCTTAAACATATATACTATTTGTGTGTGTGTGTGTGTGTGTGTGTGTGTGTGTGTTATTGAGAGGAGTTCTAATAAACCGCTAAGGGTCTCTTCGATTTAACAGCTAAATCCACCCCAATTCGCATTGATCTATATTTTCAACGTTTTCGATCAATTGATTTTATTGTCGTCATATAAGGTGTATGTATGTATGTATGTATGTATGTATGTATGTATGTATGTATGTATGTATGTATGTATGTACGCATGTATGTTTGTATGTATGTATGTACGTTTGTTTGTATGTATGTATGTTTGTATGTAAGCATGTATGCATGCATGTACGTATATATATATATATATATATATATATATATATATATATATATATATATATATATATATATATATTCCTGCTTTTATCGATCTATCTATCTAACTGTCCATTGATGTGCGCGCTCACAGACATATATTGTTATATGCGTATATACACATGCACACACAGAAATACTCAAGCATATATATCTACATATGTCTGCGTGCATATCTATCTATCTATCTATCTATCTATCTATCTATCTATCTATCTATCTATCTATCTACACGTCCACACGCGCACTGAGACACATTTGCATTCACACACACACACATATGTAAAGTACATGACAGGGGAATATAGTGTAAAATAATTTACTTTTAATACACACATAATAGCATACAACAGAGAGAAACAGAAATATAGACAGACAGACAGACAGACAGACAGACAGACAGATAGATAGATAGATAGATAGATAGATAGATAGATAGATAGATAGATAGATAGTGAGAGAGTGAGAGAGAATGAGAGTTAAAGACAGAGTGTGTGTGATTTGGTTAGGAAATGCTATTAAGACAAGAGAATACAGATGTAGGATTGCTACAAACTCTGAAAATGTATTTTTTATTTTTTTATTTTGGTGGAGTATGCCACATGTTTGCGATTTAAGTCTGAAAAATTCTCTGACTGTGACATAGCAGGTGCTGTGAAATGGTTAAGTTTCATTCTGCGACTGAGTTTGATGGTAATGTGTTGAGGTTCACTGCTTCTACCTATGCAACCCATCAGCGTCTATAACAAGTTTATGTTGTTTTGTTTCCTTGTTGCGTTTGGAAAGCATTCGTATGTACATACTTAAATAATATATATATATATATATATATATATATACACATTCACATAAATATTACTACATGCATACGTATACACACACACACACACACACACACACACACACACACACATGTATATGTATATGTATTTATGTATATGTATACATGTATACGCATACAGCACCGTATATGTGTGTGTTCATGCATGCATGTGTTTGTGTATATATTCATTAAACACACACACAACATATATATATATATATACATATGTATGTATTTACTTATATATATATATATATATACATATATATATATATATATATATATATATATATATATATATATATATATATATATATATATATATATATATATATACATATATATATATGTGCATATGTATACATATATATCTGTATATATATATACACTTGTACGTTCTATGCATATGTTTGCGTGTATATACAATCCCCATATATATATATATATATATATATATATACACACACAGAAAATATTTATTGACTGTTGCGTTGATATACATAATCTCACATTGGTCAGATTGTATCGTCTATTATATTCCTCTTGTGTTACTTGAATATTTTGGAATTCATTTATCATAACAAGCAGATTATCAAGTACAAAATGATTTTCTGTTTATTCGATCCGAATCGTATTTTCGATTCTTTGGGAACGACTTCCCGTCGCATTTCTGTTGTGCTAATGGTGTAGTACCTTTCTGATGCTAAAGAACTATTTTCACCAGTTTGTTTTGAACGTTACTTTCCTCAGTCGTTTATATCTGATTTATATTGATTGTGTTCACCAGAGATTGGGAAACATTTTAGTGCGGCGAGCAGAATTTTCCAAAGAAAAACGTCCGCTGGGGTTCACAAGTTCTAACTCTTTTATCTGTGTAAATCTTGTATATATCTGTGAATAATTCGATATATATTAATAAAGATAGGTTTAACACGTTAAATTAACGCGTAATGTGTCTTCTCGCAGGAGTGGCTATGTGGTAAATAATCTTTTTGAAGACAATCTAAAAGATCTATGCTCGAAATATTTACAATACTAAGGAACAGCCGGATTTAATCAAAACATTTTCTGCTGATTCAGAAATAGAAT
>NC_142947.1:12296512-12301512 GCF_046866305.1 Octopus bimaculoides
CTGTCATTGTTGTTGTTGTTGTTGGTCCTGGCAGAAGTAGTGAAGTGATAGGCAGTGATAACCGATGTTATAGAGAGCGACACCATGGAAAAATCAAGTGTGGTCCGCTAACAAGGGGAGGACAGCGCGTTCTAAACAGAACGGTCAAATTTCAGTATAGTCAAAGGTGGTTCTAGTTGAGATCAACCAGTTCTACGCTTTTTCATCCCCCACCTCACTCTACCGAATTCCCTTCACCGTGGTTCCCTCGGAAAGCAAACTAAACTTCGAGCCGTAAATTAGATTTTTTTCTTCAATTTTAAATCCCTTCTGATTTATGACCATCTGTCTATAGCCTTAATTATATTTATTTATCTAACAATCTATCCAGCCATCACCACCTGTCTGTCTGTCTGTCTGTCTGTCTGTCTGTCTGTCTGTCTGTCTGTCTGTCTGTCTGTCTGTCTGTCTGTCTATCTATCTATCTATCTATCTATCTAGCAATCTGTCTGTGTGTTTGTGCATGTTTGACTGGGCGTGTGCATGTGTGTGACTGTTTGTGTGTGTCACTGTGTGCCGTTGTGTGTGTGTGTGTGCGCGCGCGCTGGACACCAACCATGGACGGTACCTTCGTTTACAAATCACAAAGATACACCTACAAGCAATCCTCACATTAGATCAGGAAAAACTGAACTTATTTTCAATAGCTTTTAATCCTTGCAACATCTCAGAACAGACTTCCAAACTTCTCTCCTTCAAATCGCATTTCAACTGACGAGGTACACATTTCGCACACACTTTCCGATTTTTCAACTCTTCCACCATCATATTTTAAGTGTATGACCACAGTCCAGTTACACAATCAGCTCACGGGTCGTGACTCGTCTGTCCACGATAATTAGGTCAATCATTCGCTGGCGATTCGAGAAAGTGGTTGCATCTGAAGGCCTCTTTCTCCATGGCTTACCTTCAGTACTGATTTTCACTTTAAAATTTTTCTATTCATGCTTACACATCGCTTTTGTCCATGATGTGACTCCCGTCAACGACTCTGCAACTTCTGTGAATGTCAGACCGTCTGCGGTCCTCCTTCTACAGGAACTCAATGAACACGAGCTGAAACTGCTTGGAGTCCATTACTTGCCTGGAAAAATAAAGAAAAACAGAGAGAGTTACTAGCTGCTATACCATAGAGGAATAGTTGCTCTACCGACACGTGCAATTTGAATGACCTACCTTAGTTAAGACAAAGTTATGCGGACTTTGACAACCGTCGTATATTGTTATATTTAACCCCCACCCAAAATTGTATACGTTTATATGAGCGTGTATATGTATGTGTACGCACGCACGCTCACACACACGCACGCGCACACTCACACACACGCGCACACGCATATATACATACACACACGCACATATAAATATATATATATACATGCATATATATATATAAACAAATACATATATATTCATATATATACATTCATATATATTTATGTATATACATACATATATATATATATATACAAATATACATACGTATATATACATATATATATGTATATATATATATGTATATATATATATATATATATATATATATATATATATATATATATATATATATACACACACATACATATATAAATATATACATATATACATACATATATATATATATATATATATATATATATATATATATATATATATATATATATATATATATCCATATGTGTATGTTTGCCTGTCAATGTGTGTGGTTAAAGAGTATACCTACGGACTAATGAACACACACGTGCGTATCGAAATACGCATAAACCCACGAACAAACGCGTGCACGGACACATACTGAACACACAGACACATACTGAACACACAGACACACAAACCTCCGTGATGTGTCATATATCTGAGCTGTAGTAATTGGTCACATTCCAACCGATAGTCTAAACTCATTTGATACAATCAGGGAGCCAAAAAAAAAAAAAAAGAAAGAAAATATAAAGGGGCATAACAATACAACATCAATAACAACAACAGCGACTACAACAGCAACAACAACAACAACAACAAGAATCATAACAATAGTAGCTAAAGTGCCACCACCTCCAAGAATTGATAAAATAAGATAGGTAAAGCGTTTGTCATAAACTGTCTGCCATGACACTTATATCATTCTTTGGGGAATACAAGGAATAGCTGAAACAATAAAACAGCTATAAAAAGCAAAAGATAAGGAACAATACTAACAACAACAGTAACAACAGCGGCAACGAAACGACGAAGACGACGAAGAATGGAGGAGCAAGAATAAGAAGAACGATACCAATTTTTGTCGACTGACCCGACCAGAAAAAAAATGTAAGAAGCGTGAATATGAGCAGTAATAAATAAGGTTGCTATTTAAGACAGAGATTTTAATCATCTAAAAATGTTCAAGGGAAGTTACCCAGGTTAAAATCTGATTCCATTTTCTGATAAGCCAATATGTCAGAGAGATGGAGAAAGAGCGTGAGGACGAAGGAACAAGGAGAGAAAGAGAGAGAGAGAGAGAGAGAGAGAGAGAGAGAGAGAGAGAGAGGCAGACAGGCAGACAGAGAAGTGAGGGAAAGAGAGAGGAAGAAAAACAATGGTACTCGGTTGAGACTTATGTCTATTACAAAATCTTATTTATTCTTCACGAATCCCAGAGCTTCGTGAACACTACCTCTAAATGATGATCCCTGCACCTAAATCACTTGATCACTACCTTTAAATGTGATCAAAACACTACCCTTGATCAGTACCTCTAGATAATGACTCGGTAAGTGAAGTCCTCATATGGTTGTTGGAAACAAAGGAAATCGTGACTCAATTCAGGTCATCTTTCATTTTCCATTACGAAATCCTCTCGCAAGAAGATTGTGGTCAGCCTGGGGCTATACTATGAGACACTTGCCCAAGGTGCCACGTGGTGGAACTGAACCTGGACCACGTATTTGGGAAGCATGCATCGTACCACACAGCCGCGGCAGCCTTGTTTCCATTGCACACTGAGGAACACGCACACATACACGCACGCACGCACGCACGCACGCACGCACGCACGCACGCACGCACGCACGCACGCACGCACGCACGCACGGACGCACGCACGCACGCACGCACCCAAGCACGCACACAAACACACACACACAAACACACACACACACACAAGGCCCTTTAGTCAATTTCGAAATTTCTGCCGATTAAAAATAATGAAATATATATGTAAGTATTGAGTTCTGTTTATCCCGTGTCCGCTCACACATGCATGTTCAAACACACACACACACACACACACACACACACACAAATATATATACATATATACACCTATATGTAGATATATAAATAGCTGTATAAGCATACAGAGATACAGAGAGGGACACAGAGAGAAATAGTAATAAAGAGCCCCACAATACACACACACACACACACGAGTGTGTGTGCGTGCATGAGTGATTTTAGAAAAATGTATGCCAGTGTATATGTGCGTGATTTCACGCGAGTGTTATGGCTATCTATGTTAAAACTTTAAAATTCTTACTAAATACTTGCAGAAGAGAAGCAGACACACACACACACACATATATATATATATATATATATATATATATATATATATATATATATATATGTGTGTGTGTGTGTGTGTGTGTGTGTGTGTGTGTGTAAGCATTTGCTTGTGTATGTATGTATTTATACATATGTATATATATATATATATATATATATATATATATATATATATATATATATATATATATATATATATATATATATATATATATATATACACGTATATATATGTACGTATGCATTGCTTTTGCCTGTTTGAAAGTAAACCATACGACGGTTTCACGGCTGTATTTTAGTCTGATTCATTGTGGTAATTCTTCACTTCGTATGCACAGAAGATCAAAGATATCAACTTGAATTGATATCCACCCGGATTTAATGGTATAATTACTAATGTAGAAAACACACGTATATATATATATATATTAATGCATACACACGTACACAGACACACAGAGACACATACTCACGCACACACACACACATACGCACAGGCACACGTGTACACACACACACACACACATACATATACACAAATATATATACAGGGATTGGTGAGCGCTTGTATTTAAAAACAAGAAACACAAGTGCTCAATGCATAAATTAGAGCGTTCCTATTTTATTAAAAGTTTCAGGTTATAATCTATACTATAATGAAGAAAACTGATTACTAATTAGTTTGCAGTATGTAGCTTTTACTAAAAGCGTTTATTAAAGTCTACCTTGTCCAGAAATTTCTTTAAGATCTTACTTTTCATTTCTTTTATTTTTATCAATGTGTGGTTCTCAAGTTTCTTTTATAAGCTAAGATTTCATCTACAAGCTGAATTGTATTCACTACGAAACACATTTTAATCTCTTTCATTGTAAGATAGAGATTTTACCGTCCAACGCACGTCTCTCTCTTTTTCCATTTCTTCTTTTTATATATTTCTGTAAGTTAATTTCTTTGCTGATATGATTGTTCGAGTTATCGTAGTTCATATGATGTCTCTTCTTCTTAATCCTTTTTCCCCCTTGTGGAGCATAGGGCCTCAACAGTTATTTTCCGCTTTTTGCGGTCATTGGCGTGTTTCTTGGTTGCTTCCCATGTCAGACCGGTGGTCCCGTACTCGTCCAAAATGCTCCGCTTCCATGTCTGCTTCGGGCGTCCTTGCTTCCTTCTCCCCTGCGGGTCCCAGTCAAGTGCTTGTCTTGTCACATTTGAGGGTTCTTTCCGCAGTCTGTATCCGATCCATCTCCATTTACTTCGTCTAATTTGAACATGTATGGGCTCCTGGTTGGCCCTTTCCTACAGGTCGGTGTTTGGCACTATGCCGAACCACTTCAGATGGAGGATCTGCCGGAGATATTTGTTGAAGGTTTGGATCTTCTTGTATTTGCTGCAGGTGGCTCTCTATGATTTCGAAATTAAC
>NC_142947.1:12306512-12309012 GCF_046866305.1 Octopus bimaculoides
AAGCAGTGGATTAGATGTAAACGAACAATAAAAGAATCCCGCACACGAAAGGGGTTTTAATTTAATCCTTTATAGATGATTTATCTTACAGGCTCTTCTCTCGGATTTTCCTTCAGACGTCTTGGTGCCATAACTACAGATATAGATCTCGTGTCTTTATTGTATTACTACTGTATACTTGATACTAATCCTGAATCAGTTCTTTGAACGATGAAATTTAATGCTTATATAAAGTACTGCGTTCGAATCACGGTACGCTTTATTCTCTTATTCTTTTAATAATTTCGGTCAGTAAGGCGGCGAGCTGGCAGAAACGTTAGCACGCCGGGCGAAATGCTTAGAGGTATTTCATCAGTCTTTATGTTCTGAGTTCAAATTCCGCCGAGGTCGACTTTGCCTTTCATCCTTTCGGGGTCGATAAATTAAGTACCAGTTTCGCACAGGGGTCGATGTAATCGACTTAATCCCTTTGTCTGTCCTTGTTTGTCCCCTCTACCTTTAGCTCCTTGTGGGCAATAAAGAAATAAGAAACGTTAGCGCGCCAGGTGAAATGCTTAGCGGTATTTCGTTTGTCTTTATGTTCTGAGTTCAAATTCTGCCGAGGTTGACTTTGCTTTTCATCTTTTCGGGGTTGATAAATTAAATACCAGTTGCGTACTGGGGATGATCTAATCGACTGGGCCCCCTCCCCCAAACTTTTGACTAGTAAAGAATAATTTCCGTCAGTAGTTAGTAGTCATGCTTGAGTATAGACTTTGAAGGTTTTAGAGCGTGACATCAATATATAAATGACACAAGAGCAGGAGTTATATATATATATATACACGGAATCACCCACTAACTTACATATGTTTCTGCTGTAAGTAAACGTGCACCCAGAGCTAAGTGATACATCTTACGGCTTTCTCTCTTTCTCTCTATCTTACTCTTTACCTACCTACCTACCTACCTACCTACCTACCTACCTACCTACCTACCTACCTACCTACCTACATACATACATACATACATACACACCCTGTTGTTTGTGTTGGAATTCCAATGAAGGAGCCTTGGATTTAGGTTAGAAACATGCTCTTTCTCTAAAGCAGAGACATCTTGAAATAAGACTGAATAAAGACATACATACATACATGCATACATACATACATTCTACACACACTCACGCCAACAAAAATATATATTTGACACACTTATCTACTTTAATGAGATCAATAGATAATGTTGCTTTTACATATCTCTATCGATATCCTCATTTTAGCGTGTCACTTTGCCACTCTTTATACATAATCTTATTGCAGAACCTCTTAAAAGATATTTTAGCAATAGCGTCTTGTGATGTCTACTCTTCGCTTAGTTAAGAACAAGCCGAATAAAACGATTTCAGCATTTCAAGCTTAAAACCTAAAATTGACTGAAACAAATCTGGGTCCCCTTCTCAGAAATTAAAGAAGAATAGAAATAAAAGTGAAAACAAAATAAGCCAAAAAGCCTTAAGAAAACAAATGACATAGAACCTGACAATCGTTATGTTGTTCGGGATTACAATACGGCCGAGTCTCTGAAGGGAATAGCTGTCACGTGACATAACGCCTGCCATTTCCAGTTTAACCCTACAGATGATCTAACTTTGTTTCTATAGTTATATTTCTTAAAAGTAATTTGTTCTTTTGTTTGGTTTTTCTTTGGTTTTTTCCCAGTCAACCTACCTTCCTACCTTCCTTCCTCCATGCCCCGCCTACCCACCACAAAATTATCTTCGTAAAGATAGATACGATAAGCAATTCACAAAAGAAAAAAAAGAGCGAGCTAGGACAGGGGTGGAATTGTTGTAGTGAGTATGGTTGACTAGATGTGTGTGTATATCTCTGTGTGTGTATGCGTGTGAGCGCATGCGCTGAATGTACTCTACACATACACATGCACAAATACATGCACACACATATGCACACACATACGCACTCACACGCACACACATATGCACACATACACATATTCACGCACATACACACCCTCACGCACGCACACACACATGCACACACAGAGGCATATGCACACACACATGCATATATACACATGCACACACATACATGCACACACACATGCACACAGTGCATATATATATATATACATGCACACACATACATACACACACATGCACACACACATACACACACATACACACACATATACACACACATACACACACATACACACACACCATCACGCACGCGCACGCACACAAACACACACACACACACACACACACACACACACACACACGCACGCACGCACGCACATATATATATACAGAATATGGGAGTAGCGAACTGCATATGTGCTACGTTTTGTGAGTGTGAAAATATGTATGAGAGTGTTGATGTGAAGACAATTGCTAACTTCATGGTATTTGCTAATTTATGTTTTATACAGTAGACGTAGACAGTCGTGGGCGATTATATTTCTATGATGTGTTTGAGTAGGTGTTTCTGTGTCTGTG
>NC_142947.1:12314012-12326512 GCF_046866305.1 Octopus bimaculoides
CACTCCTCTTCCGCCTCCTCTCTTAGAATCCCCCTCTCTCTTTATCTCAATCCTACCTCATCTTGACATCGTTCGAGGACTTTCAATTTTATTTTATTTATTTTAAACTGTGTTTCATTTTATTTTCACAGTTCAGTTTACTCATTCTGTCAGTCTTTCGCGTTTCTTTAACCATTCTGCTTTGCTGTCAACATATCTCCCTTTTTACCCTTCGCTTTCCTCCACACTGTTTTTTTCTCTCTCTCTCTCTTTCTGTCACTCATTCTCTCTTTCCTCAAATTCTTCTATTCTCTGTTCCCAACTCGTCTTCTCTTGGTTCATTATATCTATTCATTATTTTTTTAAATTTTTAAATTTTTTTTTTATTTTTAGCAAGGCGGCGAGCTGGCAGAATCGTTAGCACGCCGGGCGAAATGCTCAGCGGTGTGTGTGTGTGTGTGTGTGTAAGTAATTGTTTTCATATATGTAACTGGTAGTCCGTCGGTGATTCGATCAACGGTACAGTCTGCTCAGGGAGATTCAGCGTGATACAGAATATGACAAGGCTGGACCTTTGAAATAAAGGTACTACTCATTTTTGTCAGTTGAGTGGACTGGAGCAACGTGAAGTAAAGTGCTTTGCTTAAGGACACATCGCGCCGCCGGTTTTCGAACTCATAGCCTTACGATCATGAGTTAAATAACCAAACCACTAAGTCACGTGACTTCACTTTCATACATATACGCTACACTTCTATGTATGAATACCCAATTCAGATTTCGAGGATGCGAGTAGCAATCGCCAGAGGCCACAAAATTCATTGCTATAAATGCGTTCGGTCGAATCAGTTTCTATTCTGAGATCTTCTGTAACAATCTGTTTTTTCATTCTTTCTTTCGTTTTTTATTCCCCTTTCTCATTTTTGCCTTTTTCCTTCTTTGTTCTTCCTTTATTCTACCTCAATTTTTTCTTTCTGTTTTTTTTTCATGCCTTTTAGCCCAACCATCGGAGCGTGAAGGGCTCCTCTCGAAAACAAGTACCTGAGATGTTTGTGATCTGTAAAGAGTTTTTGAGTAGGGACAGAAAACAGATGTATGAGCACGCAATGCGGACGTGCCTACTGGATTCGTAAAACGGAAAAGAAGAATGAAACTGCAATGCAGACGTGCCTACTGGATTCGTAAAACGGAAGAGAAGAATGAAACCGCAATGCGCATGTCAAAATAACTCTCACGGTTTCCTTTTCTAATACCCACCTTGCGATCTTCTAACCCAACACTTCTTTCTCTGTGGGTCTATCGCTTTATTCTTCACGCACAAGACTTCTCTCTCTCTTTTATCCCCTCTACGATAGCTTTTTGATCAGCTCTTTCTCTACGTCACACTGATTTCCTCATACCCCACCCAGCATTCTCAACTTATGTTTTTTTTATTCCGAAAAGCCTTCTCTTATAATAGTTTACTTCGTTCTCTCGGTCTCCTCTCCTCTCTTAATAAACACACACACACACACACACACACACACACACACACGCGCGCGCACGCACGCACGCACGCACACACACACACAAACACACGCATTTATATATATATATATGTACATATATATATATATATATATATATATATATATATATATATATATATATATATGTATATATACGTAAACATACATACGTACATATATTGATATACACATATACAGTATATATATATATATATATATATATATATATATGAGTATGTATATATATATATATACATATATATACATACATACGTACATATATACATACACACATATACAGTATATATATGCATATTTATATATACATATATGTACGTATATTTATATATGCATACCTATGTACAAAGCTCACATACATACATGCATACATACATATGTGTGTATATATATGTATAGATATGTATGTATATGTGAGTATGTATATATATATATGTGAGTATGTATATATATATTTATATATATATATATACATACCTATGTACGATGCTCACATGCTCACATACATACATGCATACATACATGCATATATATATATATATATATATATATATATATATATATATATATATATATATATCTTTTAACCACATCCCAGTTCCAAGTGACACCACCTCCATCGCCTCGTCATTCTGTAACTCTCCCCCTTTTCTTCGTTTCCCAGCTCTGTCTCACTTTATTGGTTTAACCCGCCACTCCTTTTTCTAAACACTCCCACCCTGTCACTTCCAATATGCCCCATCTTTTATCCCTTCCTTCCCGTATTCTCCCACCACCACCACCACCACAATCCTGCGACACAAGAACAGTCTTTTTACTAAGGCCCTCACCCCCTTCACGATCGTCTCCAAGGATATTCTCAGCTGTGAGGGAATAATGAGGTAATTTGATATGTGAGTTGGGCAGAGATGGCCGGACCCGGTTGGGGGGAAGCGGTGTAGGCAGAGGTAATGTAAATACAAAGCTATCTCCCCTACCAGTACATAACACCTTATTATCCCTTTCCCCCAAATTTCAGGCCTTGTGCTTATAGTAGGAAAGATTATCATTATTATTGGAAAAAATCTGAAATCATTATTTATCATCATTATTATTAACCTTCGTCCTGTCTTTGTCCTTACATGTTTTTAATTGATATTAGCCCTTGTGGCCAATAAAACGAATTAATTATTATTATTATTATTATTATTTTGTGTTCAAATTTCGTCAAGTTTGATTTTGTCATCCTTTCGGGGTTGATAAAATAAGTGCCATTTAAGATCGGGGGGGGGGTCGATTAAATAGACTATCGACCTCCCCCCCCAATATTTCAGACTTTGTGCCTATAGTAGAAAGGATAAAAGAAATCTTCCTCCTCCTCCTCCTCCTCCCCATCATCATCATCATCATCATCATCATCATCATCATCATCATCATCATCATCATCAATATCATCATCATCTTCACCATTATTATTATTATTGTTTTACCTCTCAGCCTGTTGTCTGCTATGAATTAATTAATCTGACCCTGAAGAGATACAATATTCGATATTTTATAATATGCATGAGTTAGTCTGGATATTGCATCGAAATGGTCATAGGTCATAATAAAGTTTTTACAATGGATCGTCTTTTAGCTCTTATTTAAATTGATATGCACACAAAATTGTACGATTAACAACCTTACATGTGAGAATTTTGCTACGTTGATAACAGATACAATATTTTTACCAAATTTTAGTATAGATCTATAAATACACACACACACACACACACACACACACACACACACACACACACACACATAGATATATATATATACATATATACGACGAGCTTCTTTCAGTTTCCGTCTACCAAATCCAATCACAAGGCTTTCATCGGCCCGAGGCTATAGTAGAAGACGCTTGTCCAAGGTGCCACACGCAGTGGGACTGAACCCGGAACCATGTGATTGGGAAGCAAGTTTCTTACTACACAGCCACACTCATGTATGTATGTGTGTGTGTGTGTGTGTGTGTGTGTGTGTGTGTGTGTGTGTGTGTGTGTGTGTGTGTGTGTGTGTGTGTGTGTGTGTGGAGAGGAGAGAGTTGTATAGTAAATAGGTGAATAAATATTTTACAAATGGACAGATGACTAAATACTTTATATATAGTTAAATAGTCGTGGACACAAACATAGTCACACACACTGGCACACACATACAAACACACACACACACACACAGACAGACGAAATAACAGAGACAGACTTATTAATACAAAATCATAGAGACTATCATAAAGACAGTTAAGAAAAACAAATATCATAATAATAATCCATAGTGAGACGTAGTGAATGTTACGTATGAAAGATTTGAGAAAGCCAAAAGAAGTTTTATCTTTCAATGTGAGGAAATACAAACAATCAAATAAAACAAATGGCCGCTGAGAAATTTACATTAAAGAAGGCATAGGTTATATTATTAAATCAAAAAGAAGAGAGAGGAACTAAACTTGAAAGGGCAAAAAGCTAAAAAGAAAAAAAACTAGCATCAACGAAAATGCATTTCAAGTCAGTATTTAAACTTAAATGACTTGATTTAAGATTTCTTGTAAATCATAGGTTCACTCCTCCTGTTCCACCATCTCCTCGTTCTTCCTTCCTTCCTTTCTCATTTTTAATCCGACCCTCCTTCACCTCCTCCTGTTCACCCCACTCCTCATTCACTTGTCTGTTTTTATACACACGTACACATATGTATGTATATATGTAATGTATGTAAGTATGTATACACACAAACGCATATATGAGTGTATATACACGATACACGCAGATATCTGTGTGTATTTGTTTGTGTGTGCGTTTGTATTTCTCTCTCCACCCTCTCTCTCTCTCTGTATGCATATATATATATATATATATATATATATATATATATATATATATATATATATGAATATATACATATATATTTATATGCGAATATATATATGTGCATCTATCTATCTATCTGTCTGTCTATCTATCTATCTATCTATCTATCTATCTATCTATCTATCTATCTATCTACACACACACACACACAGATAGATAGATAGATAGATAGATAGATAGATAGATAGATAGATTATTAACTGACTGGAAATGGTTCATTCTGCAGTGTTTAGTTTATTTTAAAGTAATACTCTGGACGCCCTCTACCGGCATCCTGCGGAAACTCATCAAATTCATTTACATCACTTTAGCAGAAAACGAACGAAACGAGAGCCGTTCAGACTTAAAGCTCCCGACTCACAAAACATTGCCAGTTCCAAACAGATCAGCAGAGACTTTTGCCATTTGCTCTGCAATTGTTCGGAACGTGTTGTTAACAATAGACTGAAGTGGAAAAGAAAACTCTGCTGCTAAGGAGTGCTAAAAGTCGCATTTCCAAGTTAATCTCACAACTCTTCCCGTCTGATGGACCATTGCGAAAAGAATAAAAATCAGAGAGAAATAAAAGTAAAAATAAAACAGAGTTGCTATGAAGAATAATTGATTAGTTTGTTGCTAGTTCGCGTTGATACGGAAAGTTTTATTATTTTTTCTTAATATAAGTAAACATGGGAATCGTTAGAGAGATGCTATTGAACAAAACAATGTTAACAGAATCTTAAATATTCATCATGTCGAATGACGGGAATATGGGAGGCAAAAGGTTATAAGGGTATTAAAAAGATGTAAGCCTTATTGAATGAAGATTTAATCAAATTTGGGACCAATCTATATTAAGAATACTTCTATTTCTCAAAGCTAAACGGCTATGCATATAACTTAAATTGATGCTGGTAGAGTAGGGTGGCTGAACTGTAAAAGTTTTAGTGTAATTACAATAAGTAAGTTAAGGGGAAGTTACTCAAATGGATCAATTGCATGAATGATGCACACACGAAAAGTAATCTCAATGAATTGAAAATTTGTCTTGTTGCATTCTGTTATTTCGTTCTTTTACTCGCTTTCTTCACTGAACTACGACCATGCTGGCGCATCGCGGTGCTCCAGCATGGCCACAGTCAAATGACTGAAACGAGTAAAAGAATAAAAGAAATAGTGGTATAACAAGTGTTTCTCATTACTATGCGTAGAAACACACTTTTGACGTTCCTTTACCATATATAACAGGCTTGATTAGCTAGAGGACATTTTGGGTCTCTAAACACCCATGCCCAGACACAACTGAGCTCCATTTGCCCTCGTCTTGCTTATTTCTCTGGTTATATATTCTACCGTCTGACATAATTATGCAGAACAAGATTTGCTATTTTCGTGACTAGGTTAAGCTTTAAAACGGCTCAGTAAATCTGCAAAAACCCTCACAAGGTCCAGTTGTTGTGGTAGAGTATTGGTTTGTGTATCTCATTGACAAAGGGTGATGCCAATGGAGAATCTGTAAAATACACAAAAACCACCAATACTACTACTACTACTACTACTACAACACCAGAACTTATCATCCAAGACGGTGATAGTGCAGTTTGTGAGGCAATTTGGTTGCTATTTCTTGCAGCTCGGTGAGAAACCACATAGAACGACCTCCTCCTTGGATCATGAATTATAAAGTTAGAAACAGATGTAACGCTTTCAAGCAAAGAACCTGAAAAACATATTGGGACCAAAACTACCACAGCTACCACTACGACGCTATTATATTTCCCACCACAATCACCAAACACAGACTAACAAGAGATTAACAGTTTGTGAATGTAGAAAAAACAGAGATCTAATGGGAATGGAAGCAAAATAATGTCACATGAAAGTAAGCATTCAAAAGAAGTGGATTGTGGGTAATGGGGTTGTAGAGGTGTTGGGGTAGAGAGAAATGAAGTATATGTTTTAGTACATGACGTCGCCATTAAAAGAAGCCAGATAGATAGATGGATAGATAGATAGATAGATAGGTAGATAGATAGATAGATAGATAGATAGATAGATAGATAGATAGATAGAAGGATAGCGAGTGAGAGAGAGAGGGGGAGGGAGGGGAGAAGAAGAGAGAAAAGAACGGATGATTCGTGGGATTAAAAAGAGTAAAAGACTGAATTAAGTTCGGTTGGTGTTTGGGTTTTTCGGTCTCGGTGTCAGAAATGTTTAACGAAGATCTTTCAAGAAAATGTTATGAAACACCTGGAACCACTGCTGTTTCCATCTGAATCCGGGCTTTCCTCATATAAACATACAAGCACAGGATAGATAGACGCCCGTATACACACACACACACATACACACACATATATATAGTCATAAACAGATGCATAGACACACGAGCACACATAAGTGTATATATATATATATATATATATATATATATATATATATATATATATATATATATATATATATGTACATATATATATTCTTTTATTCTTTTATTTGTTTCAGTCATTTGACTGCGGCCATGCTGGAGCACCGCCTTTAGTCAAACAAATCGACCCCAGGACTTATTCTTTGAAAGCTTAGTACTTATTCTATCGGTCACTTTTGCCGAACCGCTAAGTTACGGAGACGTAAACACACAAGCATCGGTTGGCAAAAGATGGTGGGAGAACCCTAACCCTAACCCTAACAAACACACACACACACACACACACACACACATATATACATATATACGACGGGCTTCTTTCAGTTTCCGTCAACCAAATCCACTCACAAGGCTTTGGTCGACCCGAGGCTATAGTAGAAGACACTTGCCCAACGTGCCACGCAGTGGGACCGAACCCGGAACCATGTGGTTGGTAAGCAAGGTACTAACGACACAGCCACTTGTACATACATACATACATACATACATACACTCACATATATAAACATAGTGTGCGTGATTGTATGAATGTTTGTGCATGTGTGCGCGCATGCGTGCGGATTAGACATATGCAAGTCAACAAATATCTAGTACCAACTCATTCATTCCTTCCTTCATTCCTTCATTCACTCACTCACTCTTTCTTTCGGTTCATTGCTCCAATCTATATTCAATGTCTTTGTCATTCTTCCTTCTCAAATGCATCTTCTCTATCGCTTTTACTTTCGACTTCTTCCTTTTCATTTGCTCACTTTTTATCTTCGTCCATCTTGTCCTTCTATAATGCCTTTCTTTCTGCTAACACCCTTCAACCTCTCCCTCATTTTCACTCTGTCTCTCTCTCTTTATCTCTCTCTCTCTCTCTCTCTCTCTCTCTCTCTCTCTCTCATTCTTTCTAAAACTCTTTCTCTCTCTCTCTCAAAAACATATGTATATACTTATACGCCTACACCCACACGCACATACACACACACGCACACACCCTCACACATACTCTCAGACACACACACACAGACACACACACACACACACACACACACACACGCACACATATATATATATATGTATATCTGCATACGGTGTATATATATACATATGCATATATTTATATTAACATATATATATGCATATATGTATTATATATATATATATATATATATACATACATACATACATACATACATTCATGCATATATATATACATATATGCATACATATATTTATGTATGCTTGAATGTCTTATATATGTATCTGTATATATGTGTGTGTGTACATATACGTGTCTCTTAGTGTGTGTGTGTGTATATAATACACTCACATAATCTCATAGATACAAACAAGGGCATACGCACACACACACACATACACCCTGATCCCGCCACCGCTTTCCCGCCTTCTCTTCATCTGTTATTCTACATCGCTAATCCCTCACTTCCCTGCATTATTCCACCTTACCATATTCCTCACAAACAGTCTGGTGGCGATCACATGGAACAAATGGCGAATTATTTGAAGTCATTGATTTAAGCCATCACTTAAAACAACAATCAAAGTCGTACGTAAGTAGAAAGACACCGCCCCCCCCCCTCCACGCCACCCTAACTAAATGGATGGTGATGATTGAATGACTCATTGGTTAACAGCGCCACTTAGCGGAGGATGCGAACACATTTGTCGAACGGAAGATAAAACACTACTACTATTGCTGCCGCCGCCGCCGCAGTAGTAGTAGTAGTAGTAGTAGTAGTAGTAGTAGTAGTAGTAGTAGTAGTAGTAGTAGTAGTAGTAGTTGTAATAGTAGTAGTTCGTTAAACATTTCTGACACCGAGACCCAAAACCCAAACACCAACCGAACTTACTTCAGACCTTTACCCCTTTCGATCTCACGAATCATTTGTTCTTTTCTTTTTCCTTCTGCCCCTCCTCTCTCTCTAGCATTAAGTCTAGTCTACCCAAGATTATTAATGTTCAATGTATCTAATATGTCTTCCATTTTGTTTTTTTTTGTCTTTGTCAAGATACATTTTGGTTTCCGTCTGCCATTAATGACCAAAGATGAGGGTCAGTTAGTGACCTGCACTACTGGAACAGCGTTGTTTGTGCCTGCTGCTTCTATCTTTTCTGTATACGATTTTCGAGAGGACCAAATCCTGGAAAGTATGTTATTGGAAGAAAACTTTTTGCCCATGAAACTTGTCTTCCACTTTCCACGTCACGGGGATGGGTCCAGAATAACAGTATGGCCGTTACAATTTTGACACCAGCATTGTCATAGGAGTTGTCAGAACGAGGTAGTTGTCAGAACGAGGTATCAGTAATACTATGGCTGTGAAATCTTGCATGCATTAATTTCAACATTTCTTATTAATATCTGCATTGTTTCTTTCCAGGTAAACTGACCTTTGTCTGCTCAAAGAAGTCTTCGAAAGTAACTAGTTGCGACTTGAAAACGAACAAAAGTTGGCATCGCCGTATTTTCAAGTAGAAAAGGGTTTCAAGTAGAAAAGGGTTTAGCCTCCAAGAACATTCATGCTGACATAGCTGCTACAATAGAGGACGACGCTCCAGCTTTATCAAAGGTGCAAATGTGGACTGCTGAATTTAGGAGGAGAAAGGGGACTCTTGAAAATGACCCAAAGACTGGGTGCCCTGCAGCTTCCACCACCAAGGTAAACATTGATCGTTCTAACCAGATGGTGATGGATGACAGGCGATTGACCATAAATCAAATATCCAATGCTGTTAGCATATCCCATGAGAGAGTTGACAATATTCTGCTCGGCGAACTTGGCATGACGAAGGTTTCTCCTCGGTGGGTGCCATCTCTTCTGACACCTGATCAAAAGCGCACAATGATGATCCTATCAAAATCTTACATAGTTTGAGACAGTCCCAGCTGGTTTCCTTGAACGTTTCCTACCCAAGATGAGTGTTGGTTTCATCTCTTTAAGCCGGAGACAGACAAAGAAACAATCCATGCTGTGGAACCACCCTTCCTCACCTGCCCCAAATAAGGCCAAGGTTGTTTCATCTGCAGGGAAGGTGATGTTCTCAGTTTTTCGGGATGCAAAAGGCATCGTGTTTATTGACCATCTCGAGATGGGCGTCATCATCAACGGAGAGTACTATGGCCAACTTGTTGAGGCAGTTACGAAAAGCTGTCAAAACCCAAAGCCTAGGAAAACTGACGAGTGATGGCATGTTTAAGCAGGACAATGCTCCAGCACACAAGTCCTTCGTTTTAATAGCAGTTGTGCGTGACTGTCACTTTGTGCTGGTTGATTACCATCCCTGTTCCCATGATTTGGCCCCATACGATGATCATCTGCTCTTCAATATGAAAAAAAGCACTTGGTCGGGAACTAGTATCGCAATGACGATGACGTCATGCTTGCTGTTGATAACATTTTTCGCCAACAGGGGGCAAAGCTTCTTCACCGATGGAGTCCTAAACCAATGCAAGAAGTGTATGGATTGCAAGTTGAATTATGTTGAAAAATAAACCTCACATGCCATGAGAGTATCCCCATCAGCTCATGAAATTTTCAGCAGATACACAAACAGACACAGACACACACACACATACGCACGCATGCACGCACGCACATATGTATAAGCATACATACATATTTAAGCTGAACTTAGATTGCAAAATTTAAAATTCTTTAGAAACATTTAATAGTTTTGATGAGAAATGTAGTAAGAAACATTTCTTTTACAAGAGATTTTAGCGAAAACCTACATGTTAGCATATTCCTCATTTATACCGCATCAGATATAGAAACGAAAATCTCACGAGATGTATCAAATTCTCTAGTGTATTTCGATTCATACTGCACATGTTCAGCATGGAAAATAAAGACCACTTCAAAGGGAATATATGGAAGGGAATTATGGTCTAACAACCTGATCCACCACAAATGAAATGATGAAAAAAAAAAAAGAAATACCTGCTTCCACTTCGTCCTTCTCTGGTGAAACGAGAATGGGTCTGAGAATGTTCATACATGTACGTACTCAGATATAAGTATACGCAAATACACACACACACAAACACACACACATACACGCACACATAAGACACACATACATATATACATAAGCAGACACGCTTATACAAATGCATACACCAATCGCTAACATATGCAAACAAATACGCGCATGTATGAAGGAACGCACACACACACACACACACACACACACACACACACATACACACGCACACACACACATACATGCATATACGCAAAAACGCGTGCGCGCAGAAGTATACTATTTCTGCACACAAACGTATGTACACAGTAACATAAATATATAAACATAAAGTTGTGCGTGTGTATTATATATGTACATACTCAAGTTCGTACAGGAACGCACACATATCCATATACACACCTACACACACATACGCATATATATATATATATATATATATATATGTAATGCATATATAATGTATATAAAATGTGAATATATATATATGCATGTATAAACTTATAACCATATATGTCGGCTGAAATTCGAAGCCCTCCTTTTCCTCCTCCTCTACCACACTTTATTCGCGTAATTTTTTCTTCTATTTGCTACTCTTTATCACCACCACCACCACCATCATCATCATCATCATCATCATCGTCGTCATTGTTGTCGTCGTCATCACCACCACCACCACCACCACCACCACCATCATGATCATCATCATCATCGTCATCATCATCATCTGCATCATCATCATCATCATCATCGTCATCATCATCATCGTCATCATCATCATTTTCATCATCTTCATCGTCATCATCATCATCTGCATCATCATCGTCATCGTCGTCGTCATCATCATCATCGTCATCATCATCATCGTCATCATCATCATTTTCATCATCATCATCGTCATCATCATCATCTGCATCATCATCATCATCATCATCGTCATCATCATCATCGTCATCATCATCATTTTCATCATCTTCATCATCATCATCATCATCTGCATCATCATCATCATCATCATCATCGTCATCATCATCATCGTCATCATCATCATTTTCATCATCTTCATCATCATCATCATCATCTGCATCATCATCATCGTCAATGTCGTCGTCATCATCATCATCATCATCATCATCATCGTCATCATCATCATCGTCATCATCATCATTTTCATCATCTTCATCATCATCATCATCATCATCTGCATCATCATCATCGTCAACGTCGTCGTCATCATCATCATCATCAAATTCGTTGTTGTTGTGGGTCGTTGTCATCATCGTCATCACGATCGTCGAGGCCGTTGTTCTGGTCGCCGTGGTCGTCGTTACCCACTGGCTGTGGTTTCGAACGCCATCTTCGCCCTCTTCGCCGTGGACATCGTTATCATTATCATCATCATCATCATCAGCATCCTTTTCTTGTCCTCTTTTCCTCCCCTTCTCCTGCTCCTCTTCATCTTCACCCTCCCACTTGTCCTCCTAGACCTTAACCCTCTTTCTTCTCCAGCTCCCCTTTCTCCACCCCTTCCTTCTCCCCCGTTCTCCCCTTTCCACCTCCTCCTCCGTCTACTCATCATCATCATCGTCATCATCATCATCATTGTTATCGTCAGTAACATTATCATCATCGTCATCAGCACCGTTAAAGATTAGCGACTGAAGACATTTTAGCGTCGATTCCTTATTCTCCATGTTC
>NC_142947.1:12341512-12344012 GCF_046866305.1 Octopus bimaculoides
GTCAAATCAAAAGGGTTATTCCATCTTCCGTTCTAATTTTTGAACTCGCGCCGAAATTAGAGACTCCTATATTCAATTCTATCATCCCTGACATCGTCGTCGTCATCATCATCAACACTTATTATTATTATTATCATTATTATTATTATTATTATTATTATTATTATTATTATTATTATTATTATTATTATCATTATTATTATTATTATTATTATTATTATTATTATTAGTAGTAGTAGTAGTAGTAGTAAGGCGGTGAGCAGAGAGAATCGTTAGCACACCGGGCGAAATGCTTAGTGGTATTTCGTCTGCCGCTACGTTCTGCGTTCAAACACCGCCGAGGTCGACTTTGCCTTTCATCCTTTCAGGGGTCGATAAATTAAGTACCAGTGATACACTGGGGATCGATATAATCGACTTGTCCCCATCCCCACGAATTTGAGGCCTTGTGCCTCCCTCCAGTAGAAAGGATTCGTATTATAATTATTGTTAGTGAGGGTGACGAGCTGGCAGAATCGTTAACACGCCGGACGAAATGCTTAGCGGTATTTCGTCCGCTGCTACGTTCTGAGTTCAAGTTCTGCCGAGGTCGACTTTGTCTTTCATCTTTTCGGGGTCGATAAATCAAGTATCAGTGAGACAGTGGAGTCGATGTAGTCGACTAATCCCACCCACCCCACCAAAAATTTCAGGCCGTTGTGCCTATAGTAGAAAGGTTTTAAAATCCTTCTCCTCCTCCTCCTCCTCCTCCTCGTCGTCGTCGTCGTCGTCGTCGTCTTCATTTTTATCTTAGGCACACCGTTCAGTTTGCGACACTCCCTTCAACAGCTGTTAAAAAGAGACGACGACGATTTCGGCACCTTCCGATGCCATCGTTCCCGCCATATGAACCGTGCAGCATTGATGGTAACAGGGAATGGTCCACATTCTTTTGGGCTCACACTGTATAATTAGTGTAATCTATCCGCCCCCCCCCATCATCCTTGCAAGCCATCACAACAAACAACTGTTATAACTCCAATTACGCATCAAGTATTTTCATTTAACTACTTCCTAGGCTTTTATTGTTCCTCTAGCTTTGGTATTTAACTCACATGCTTCGACTATTTCTATGACGAACCCTTTTCTGTCTCCTTCACAATTTAATGAATTTATGCTCAGAAATTCTTCATAGATGCAACCTCATCCATGTAGAGTACATGGATCTAATTATAGCCGGCACTCCGTCCGATAACTGGTACAGCCTTTAAAATAATAACTATACCACGTTAACTATATATATTAATAATAATGAAGCAAATAAATCTTCATAGCAGCCCGGCTAGCTCAGTCGGTAGAGCACGAGACTCTTAATCTCGGGGTCGTGGGTTCGAGCCCCACGTTGGGCGAATGTTGTTTTGGCTGCAGCTCTGAGTTGAAACTATATATATATATAAAAAATATTTTGAGAAACTAATATACAGCAAGTAATGTTATCAAACCATTATGCAAAAGGTACAAAATTTAAACTTTACTGTACTTCAAAATCAATAAAATGTTTTCCTTCTCAGTACAATCAACAAAATTATTTCTATACCCATTACTTTAAAATAAATTTTTTTTTTAACTACTTCAACTTAAACATCAACGTACTGTAATAAACCAATAATGTATATACTTAATTAAATCAAAAATAATTTAAATAAAATTATCCTCTCAAAATTATCCTGCTCGTGAAATTAACTTGCAAGTGGCTGAGCACTCCACAGACACGCTTACCTTAAGTATAGTTTTCAAGAAAATTCAACGTGACACAATGTAAGATAGCTGGCCCTTTGAATTACAGGTACAACTCATTTTTGTCAGTTGTGTGGACTTGAGCAGCGAGAAATAAAGTGTCTCGCTCAAGGACAAATATGACGCAAGAAATTGAACTCATGGTCTTAATACTCTTATACTTAATTCGCTGAATAATTAATGCGCGGAACACTCCCTCCCTAACGACTAAGCCACGCGTCTTCACATCTAATTCTAAACTCACGACATATCAGTCTACTGGAAGCACTGTTCGGAGTGCCACTTTCGTGCCTCACGTAATTCTCTAAGCCCTTCGTCTTTTAGGATCCTCTTTCATATACTCACTCCATACAGCTTTACTAAAGTCACCGTTAATTCATGAACTAGAACATTTGTGTCAAATCTCACCATGCTATAATATCAGTGCGTTACGCCATTACAGCAAGATGGCTTGAGAACACGAGAGCTTCCTCCAAATCCACCTGCACTGTCTAACCATTAACGCCATACAGAAGGTATTAATTTTAATTTTGTTTACGAGAGGGAAATGGGAATGTATCGCATATGATTTTTTCCAAAACATTAACCGCGGTAAATGAAGAGAACGAGGTTTTGTGCGCGCGTGTTTTTGCGTGCTTGCTTGTATACACGCATTATATGTATGCATGTATGTATGTATGTATGTATGTATGTATGTATGTATGTATCACAGAAACAAACCTTA
>NC_142947.1:12351512-12354012 GCF_046866305.1 Octopus bimaculoides
TACCAAAGACACACGTCCACTGCTTCCATCATATTCTTGGAAATAATATTTGTTAAGTTTTTTTCCTGGTTTATCCTTAAGTGCGGTTAAGCACCATTGGGGCATAACTGGGTTGTTTTTCTTGTCGGAATATAAGGCAGAGATCATTGCAAGTAAATGCCAATATTCTCAACCGAATATATTCACCTGGTAGCTTAATTTTTAAATACTTATTTCTCCCAGTCGTATTTCTAATAGTCGTACTATTAGGTTCATTGCTTTTTAGTTGGAACCGAACTCTCATTACTAGCGTCAAAATCTGGGTAATTTAAATAAATGGCAGGAGCTAAATACAATGGCAGGTTTCCTAACATCATTTACCACACAGTTTTATTATTCTAAACTCGCTTCGACAGTGGGCTGTCCTTCTTATGACAGATCACTTAAGCCTTGAGTATATATTATGTCAATTGCTTCTACAGAAATAACCTTCATACCAACAAACATCGTGTCAATCAATAGGCGTTTCTAGCAAGTGTCACCGAGGACTGTCAAAGACCTCACAAGTTCACCAGCTAGTTGGTGTCTTTCAGATATGGCCAGACAGAGTTCTCGGCTTCCAAAAACATCTCCTGCAACACGGCTTCACTTCTACCAAACGGACAAAGAGAAGAGAAAGTAAGAAAGATTATAGTTTTGGAAACAATTTCAGTTTTCAACTTCAGATTTAAATTCATCGTGTCTTTTCTTTCGGTTTACTTTTTGTAGCTATTACAAAAAAAAAAGTATTGAAATTTTAACGAAAATGATTAATATGATATCTTGATAATATTACTTGATACTCTCTTTCGCTCGACACATATACATACCTGTTTCGGTTAATAGACTGCGGCCATGCTGGAGCACCGCCTTGGAGAATTTTCACCGAACGAATCGATACCAGTAAATGTTTGAGGCCTGGCACTTATTCTACTGTTCACTTTTGCCGAACCTCTAAGTTACGGAAAGTAAATAAAACAAACACCAGATATCAAGCAGTGGTCACACATACACACACACACATGACTGTCTGAAGACAAGAGGACAGCTATGAATATATGTTTCTGCCTAAATAATCGTCATTAGCACAGCAATTGTCCCATCTTATTTTCAGCAGAGGAGCTAAGAGAAAGATATCAGAGTGACTAGTGGGATATATGCGAACAAAGGCGAATAAGAATTATTATTAAAAGACATGCCAGAAAAATTCTGAATTTATTGCAGTTAACTTAGATTTCAAGGATGGTAGATTAATTACTTAGTAGCAATTGGTAGATATTCTTACAAACAGCAAGAAATTAATGACTCACACATAAACTAACCAAATGCCCCGGCTTGTCGGAATTCTGATGTACTATTAGCACAAGTGGTTGGAGGTGTCCGTTTATTTTAGAATATGCACTCGTGCTCGTAAACACACGCTCCTGTAACACACACCCGCGCATACGCACACATAGTAGAATGTATAAAGCATGGGGTAACAACATGTGTGTTTATGTGTATCTGGAGAGAAAGAGAAAGAAAGGGAGGGGGAGGGAGAGGGAGAGGGAGAGGGAGAGGGGGAAGGGGGGGGGAGAAATTTATTGAAGAGAGGAAGTAAAATGAAAGAATACGATGATGATAATAATGGTGATGGAGGAAAGAAGAAAAAGAAGAGAGAGAGAGAGAGAGAGAGAGAGTGTGTGTGGGTGTGTGTGTGGGTGTGTGTGTAGTAGATTGAAAAAGAAAGAGAGAATGCTAAGTAATTCTCCAGGTTTCCAAGTCTATTGACTCTGGCTGCACTTTTCCATTCCATATGATAAGGATCATGTGTGCGGATATATAATCATCAGGGAAAACACACACACACACACACACACACACACACACACACACACACACACACACACACACGTACAATGGAGGATTCTATGTAAAAATATACCCAAGATGTGCATATTTCTATACATGACGTCATATTTAAAATACTGGATTGTCATATAAATTCGTTCGATTCATCTCAATGCTATTTATTCTTTTATTCTTTTATTCTTTTATTCTTTTATTCTTTTATTCTTTTGCTTGTTTCAGTAATTTTTTATTGTAGCCATGCTGGAGCACAGCCTTTTAGTCGAAGAAATCAACGTCTGGACTTATTCCTTGTAAGTCTGGTTACGGGGACGTAAACACACCAGCACCGGTTATCAAGTGATGGCGGGGAGGGACAAACATAGAAATATACACAAATATATACAAATATATATATATATATATATATACGATGGGCTTCTTTCTGTTTCCGTCAACCAAATTCACTCACAAGGCTTTAGTCAGCACGAAGCTATTGCAGAAGGCACCTGCCCAAGGTATCACGCAGTGGGGCTAGAACCGGAACCATGTGGTTGGGAAGCAAAGAAAAAGAAAAGACTGTGAGCCTTATGAGCGCTTAATGAGGGCTCACTAGGGGTTACACAACAGTAGCAACTTGTTGGATAGAAAAAAA
>NC_142947.1:12359012-12371512 GCF_046866305.1 Octopus bimaculoides
GTGGATAGGTACCAAGAGTTGGACCATGAGACAGCACATTTTGGGAACTGAGGAAGTTGGAGGTTATATCTGTTGGGAAATATCTGTTGCGTATTAGCTATCTAAAATCTTATTTGCGAACTTTCGCCATTTTTTTTTTGTGTATGTTTTTCTGTGGAAGTTTTTCAGACGTGAACATCAACGTCAGAGAACGACGTCTCCGTATATCAGGTCATGGCTTGCGGCACCAGGAACAAAAAGAATCAAAAGTTGTGGTTTGGAACCCACAGCATGGTACCGGTGAGCGTGGGGGATGAATAACATTTATCAACGATTTGAAGGAGGACTCAGCATCGGGTTCTTTCCACAAATTGAAGGTGGCGTTGCTGGATCGAGATACAATAGGAAATGGCTTTGTCTTTGAGGATCGGTTGGAAACCCGTCTAAAGTAAAGTAAGTTATACTCGTTACACAAGAATCCTACCGGATCGAATTTTTACTTCAATCCCTCTGGAAGCTTTTTAAAAATCTACCATATATATATATATACATATATAAATACGAATACACACCATTTCTCAATAAGGTAGTAGACTGTCATTAATTTTTACCAGCCTTATATCTAAGTTGTTCGTATGCAAATCAAAACGAGGCCAGATTTATTATTATACATTTGTACACTGAGACACTTTTTCCAGAATTTTGGTGCAGGAAATTATTTCATGTATTTCATTTCAGTGGAAAGGACTTTATTGTTGTTGTGGCTGTTGTTGCTGGTAGTGGTGTTGTTGTAGCTTATGTTTGTGTTGATGTTGCTGCTTAATCTCAAATGTGTAGTGATCAAACAAAACCTTGATCAAGGGTGTGCCAGCTATGGCCATCTGTTATTATTTTTTTTATATATCTCTCATTATATTACAAATTTATGTCCTTCCTATTTTTTTATATGTGGGTAGGATTGTATTTGGGAGTAACGTGGTTACTATTTATAAGTTTTTACATGCTCATCATATGTACGTAAAGGGTGGCCCGAAAGTCACTGAGGGGTTGTAATTTATGATAATTCTTTTATTTCCTTATTTCTTTATTTTTTCCAGGGATTTCATGGACTAGGTCCTGGAAATTAATTATGGAAAACATGGCACCGCACAACGCACCCAAGTGATGAAATTGTTCATTCAAAATCAGAGGTCAATTATTCAAACCGAGAGAGCATATCATCGTCGCAGTTATGAACTTAGTTTGTCGTTTTGGAAAAGAAGGTGCACTAAGTGATCCCCCACGATCTGGGAGACCTCGTACCGCCATAACTGATGAAGCAAGGGAACGAGTGGGAGAGAGTGCTGAACAGAATCCGGGCACGTCGACTCGAAGGCAATCAAAACAGCTTGGGATTTCTCGAACTTCGCTGCAAAGAGTTCTCAGCAGCCATAAGCTTTTTCTATACAAGGTACTGTTGATTCAACAGCCCCAGGGCTATGAAGACAGGTTCCAGTAGTCATCAAACAGAATTATGATTAAGGGTGTGCCATAGTTGGTACTCCGTAAGTATCTATCAGCAAACCCTATCGCAAATAAGGTTTGCTGAGAGACATTTAGCGGTTGGGCGAAAGATATCGATGAAATATGTATCAGGCTCTAAAAAAAGCGTTGAGGTCGATTAATTCGACTAAAATTCTTCAAGGCGGTGCTCCAGCATGGACGCAGTCTAATGGATGTAACAAATAAAATAAAGTAAAAGAAAATAAGACACTCTTAAGCTTAAACCCCTCAGAATTTTAGAGTCTCTGCAAAAAGAATAGCTTAATTGTGAGCTGAGCCATTTTAGTACATCCGTGGAAACATTTGCGTCGTGAAAGGTTTACAAAACAAAGATTATTAAATGGAAAATATCTCTGAAAATCACTGTGATATTTGTGGGAAAATATTCTGTTCGAAACACGAAGTCATCATGGAGAAAGAAATACACAGCAGGGGAAAAATACTGTCAATGAAATATATGGAAATTTGTTTGTCTTTAACAGTATCTTTTAACAAAGATCAAAAACCTATAGGCACTAGAGCAGAAATGTTTCACTTCTAAAGTATTTCATTATAAATTTTTAACTTTCAAATGATACATGTAGTCACATTGGAGGAAAAGACACCATTGTTAGAAAATATGTTGTGAGTCCATTGTCATTGCGACATTATTTCAACAATGCACACTGGTGAGATTTAATCCCTATTTTAATTCTCTGGATAAATGGTTATGTATACACGATTAGTTATTTATTGTGCTTTAGAGAATAAACGCGCGCGCATACGTGTATTTACATGAGCATGGATGTGTAAATACGCAGACAACATAAAGCTATCTAAAACATACGCATATATGCTTATATAGATACTCGGTGAAAACTCGGAGTGACTAACCATATAAGTAACAACATAAAACATGCAAAAGTATGTGTGTGTGTGTGTGTGTGTCGATGAAAAGTGGTTAAGAATTCAAATATGGATACAGATTGTTAAACTCACCTCAAAATGTTTCTCTTTTGACTCCCCAAATTCAAAATAAGCAACAAGGATATCCAAAAGTAATGCAGTACGATCGTTTCATGCGACTCCATTTAATTGAACAATGTAAACATTACACCAAATATAAAATGTAGAGCAATTTTCAGCTGCACAAAGATATAGAAATTTAATGAAATTACATTTAAACAGAAGGACAAACAGCACCATGGCGTAATTCACTCTGCCAAATGTTTGGAAACGAGATGCTATACTGCTTGGCATTCGCGCTGGAAACTCCAATACGAATATTTCAGAGTGTTTGGGTGTCAATTTGAGGACAGTGTAACCTGAGGTTATGTACCGAGGATGATAAAAATCAAATATTTGGAGTGATCACTAGTGATAGCGACGTTATGCCTTCGTTAATCTTCCCACACGACCTCAGAGGACGCCTGCATTAAGTGCCTAGAGGTGGTAATGCTGCCCTAGGCTGCTAGAAAAACCCTATATCTGGCAACAGGACGCTGCACCATGCCACACAAGCAGGAGAAGCCAATCATGGCTGTCAGACAATTTCTGCGACCACATTACCTCTAACATCTGGCCATCTTACTCCCCACACTACAACTCCCTTGATTATTATGTGTGGGGCGTAGTTGAGCGAGAGACCAACAAAACTCCTTGTAACACTGAAGTCAAGGATTATGGCAGCATTCACCAACTTAAACAAGGGGACCGTCTAGAAGAGTTGCCGGAGATTCCGAAGTCGTCTGGAGGCCGTGGTTGAAGCCAATGGCGATTTTATTGAAAAAAATTTACTCTTTAGTATTTCAAGATATTTTTACGTAATTTTGGTAAATACATCTGTTAAAGTGAGATGTCAGTGTTATTTTCATTTTTGCGTAATTTAGTAGACAATATATTCACTGCACCCTGCGTAAATACAAACACACATACACACACACATATAGGAGGGAGACGAAACTATATATATATTCATGTATACATAAATACACATACATACATACTCGCATATGTTTGAGTGTACGTGTGCGTGTGTATATATGTGTGCGTGTGTATATATGTGTGAGTGTGTATGGATTTATGCAATATGTAAGATAAGACGTCATAATGAAACTATATAATGACGTACACGCCTTGCATTTAATTTTAAATCATATTTAAGTTAATTAAGCATAATGGTTAATAAAATATGGGTTAGACGTACTCAGTAATGTACGGAAACATTTTCAAATAACAAAAATTTCCCATTTAGCCAGAGAAGGAAAATATAAGTCAAGAGAAGGAAACTATAAGTCAAGAGAAGGAAAATATAAGTCAAGAGAAGGAAACTATAAGTCTCAAATTAAGGGAAGATAATTTATTCAAATAAATTTTACAAAATTAATTGCATCTTTAGGAAAACAATCATCTTAATTTTATATGCACTGAAGATGTTCTGCAATAGTTTTTCCATGTTGCTTTCATTATTTTATCAGTACAACCATACCGATGATGAATACAAGTATTTAGACACAGTAGGAAAATAGTAATCTGTGTATCATACTTAACGTATGCTCACCATTGAGGAGTAATTTACTGTAATTTTCGTCCCGAATACAAACATCTATTAACGTGCTCTGTTAAAACAAATATGTGCGTGCGTATGCGTGTGTATATAGGAGGGAGACGAAAAATCGGCTCGGTAGTGGCTAGCAAGAGTGCCACGTTCGTTACGACTTTCTTGGACTATATCAATGATATTTACTTATAACCACATGTCTAGACGTAGTTCTTCGTCTGAAATATATAGGAAACACTCAATAATACGTTCCATGATACTGTGAAAAGCCACCGGGCTGAAGAAAAAGCCAGTGTATGCAATTGAAGTATCATTAACTTAAAATCTCACTCTGTCGTGTCTCTCTTTCCGTCTGTCTGAAGCAAATTAACACCAGATATATGGTGCGTGTGTTTTTATTGGCTAAACTGGCAACGTGACCGTCCCCAAATACAACAATATATGTATATGTATATATATATATATATATATATATATATATATATATATATATATATATATATATATATATATATATATATATATATGTAAAAAGGTAAAGACTCCTTTCGATCATAAATGACTATGGGATTACCCTTAGAAAGTTACCCTCCGAGGCACAAGTCCGGGCAAGTTTATTTATGGAAGACCAGCAGTCGCCCATGCATACCAGCCTCCTCTCCACGCCAAGGCCGATACAGCTTGGCACCAATGACCTCGCAGCTCATTTCTACAACTAAGTGAACTGAAGCAACGTGAATCAAAGTATCTTGCTCAAGAATACAACACACAACCCGAACCGGGAATCGAACTCACTGCCTCATAAATGTGAGCCCGACGCTCTAACAACTTAGCCATACGCCTTCACATTTATGTATATATATTGGTATGTACGTGTGTGCGAAGACGACCTTCATATGCTTACGAGCACCGTTCAAACGATTTGTCCTCGTCCGGTCTAGATAATTGACTGGGTGCGTGTTTTAGAAATTGTACAACAAGCGTTTTATATATGTATATTTATAAAAAAAACGACTCGAACTTCACTTAAATCACATACTTGACATGGAAGGTGAATCTTCCAGAAACTAAAGACAAATAAACTTGTATTGGAAATATCTACAATAAACATACCAGAAAAATAAACTCGAAATAAAATAAACCAAACTTCACCGTTAACTTTCCACCTTCTAGAATTCTTCCGATATGCATGAACGGGTATTTGCGCGAAGTGTCAGGGTTGAAGGCGAATTTTGGCGGAGGTCCGTAGTTTTTAAATCTGTTTACCAATGTTTGTATTAGCATCGACGGGGGAGTTGGCCGTTGCTCTGTTTGTGTTGAATTTGGCTCAAAGAAAACATGCTCCTTATGTATGGATCTTTAATTGCTGACGTTACTGAATGTTTTCCCTGATTTGTGAAGAAATTTGGCAGGTTCCGAACAAGTTTCGATTCTCTATGGAAACAAATTCGTTTTCATTTCAAAATTTGTATTTTTAAAACAGTCCTGATTGTCACTAAAACTCCGAAAATCTCATCGTAAGATTTATGATTTTTGCTTAATCCATATATTAATTCTCAGGAGTGGCTTATAGGCGCAGGAGTGGCTGTGTGGTAAGTAGCTTGCTTACCAACCACATGGTTCCGGGGGTTCAGTCCCACTGCGTGGCACCTTGGGCAAGTGTCTTCTACCATAGCCTCCGGCCGACCAAAGCCTTGTGAGTGGATTTGGTAGACGGAAACTGAAAGAAGCCCGTCGTATATATGTATGTATATATATATATATATATATATATATATATATATATATATATATATATATATATATATGTGTGTGTGTGTGTGTGTGTGTGTGTGTGTTTGTGTGTCTGTGTTTATCCCCCCACCATTACAAGACAACCGATGCTGGTGTATTTACGGCCCCGTAACTTAGTGGTTCGGCAATAAGAGACCGATAGAATAAGTACTAGGCTTACAAAGAATAAGTCCTGGGGTCGATTTTCTCGACTAAAGGCGGTGCTCCAGCATGGCCGCAGTCAAATGACTGAAACAAGTAAAAGAGTAAAGTGTAATCCATATATTAATTCTCAGTTTATCATTTTCGTTTTGTTCATATACCTATCTGGTCGACTTTGCCTTTCATCCATTCGGGGTCGATAAATTAAGTACCAGTTGCATACTGGCCCCCTCCCAAAAATTTTCAGGCCTTGTGCCTAGAGTATAAAAGATTATTTAAGCTTACGTCGATTCCCCCGTGGTGTTGTGTAGTTATAATAAAATAAATATATACAAATTATAAAAATAATAATAAAGAATATATAGTACAGTACTGTTCCTACTTCGCGGATTTTCACCTAACACGGGAGGTTTGGGAACGTAACACCCGCGATAGTCGAGGGATTACTGTATATAGAATTAGTTTACGAAGTCTATCTAGAACAAAGAGGCATACAAGCATTCCGAAAAATATGGCTGGGTTATAATTGTCACACATGAAATTGTATAGATTAGTATAGTATAAATAACCTAACTTAACCGAATAAACATGGTTGAACTGGAAAATATACGTTAATAGGTATTAAATGTAAATGATAACAAAATAACACTATTCACGTTACAACAGAACAGACAACACGGAACAAACAACACGGAACAAACAACACCAAACATAGAACTGCCAAATACTAATAAGGAACACATTCAATTCTTTTGCCGACAACAGTAAATGAGTGCAGCTACCTAGGAAGTGCGATTGAAGAAACTAACCAAAAATAACGGGAAAAAATTTGAAGAGATAAAATTCATACAAATTAAAGACAGACAAGAAAACAGCATGATATCACATAACATATGAAAATATAGAACCATTATCAGACAAGTTAATCTCAAATTTAAAAAGAACAAATTACTGAATTGCAAGTAAAGAAAAAGCTATACCAGGTATAAATGAATTCATGTGATAATTAAACCTGCTGATGTAGAAATAACTGTGAAAGAACAAAAAACACATGAACAAAAAGAAGATGCAGCGGGAACAGTCTGGAGTCTAAATTCAATAGAAAATCAACCAGAATAGAGAAAAAGAGGGAGTATCACCGTGGTTATTTGAGCTGCTAGAAAAAGCAGACTATTTTCCCTCCAATCAAACCGTATTGTCTTCAAAACGTAGACATCAGGTAAGCTAGCATAAAAGAAATGTGACAATAGGTTCATCGTTTGATGACATCATAAGTGCGCTAGATTATGACAATCGCTCTAATACACGTATCATCAGACCTCTATGATATTCGTGTTCCACATTGCACAATCTCTGTGATGAACCGACGACTAAAGTATTATATGATCGTTCGGTCTACTAGAAATACTAACCAGATTTTCTCAAATAACATCAAACTGTCTGTAACGAAGAGAATGTCCAGTGTCAGCCCAAAATAACCTACTCCTCAACAATCAGACAGAAGTGGTAACCGCCTACGTTGCCCTGTCATTTATTTAAAAAAAAGGGTATCAAAGGTTCTTCTCGAGCCCTAAGTTCATAAGGCTGATTTCGAAGGTTCGGTGGCGTATATCTTTTCCCTCATCTTAAATGGGACGCCTGTCCGTCACAGAATTACTCCTTTTTGTCAGCTGAGTGGACTGTAACAACTTGAAACGAAGTGTTTTGTTCAAGAACACAACGCATCGCTCGGTCCCGAAATCAAAACTGAAATCTTACGATCATGAATACTTAATTTTTCTCCACTGTTTTTCTTCACTGGAGTTCTCCTGATGGATCCCTGTTTCCTTTTAACTTTCTCTCAGATTTTACTGCACCACAGCTTACGTTTCCTTCGCTGAAGTCCCTTCTTTCTCAGGTCTTGTAGGTCTTTGAATCTTTATTGATATATTTGTAAGAATGGTTTCATCTAGACAGCGATGCTGGTTCTATGCAAACCTATTTGAACCTTTGGGAAGAGGTAGTCCACAATTAATCAAGGCTTCTTTTGTTTGACTTGTCCAGTATGGAAGGCCCTACAAAGAGCTTGCACGCAGCTGTCATTGTTCTTAAGACCATCGTGGCATACAAGCCATCACATCGCAACAGGAACTGCACATGATGGTGAAATTGTACAGATTGAATAGATTCTATGTTTACGCTTATTTGTGTATACTGACGCTGTTCTTATATACATACGTAGATGTTCTTGATGCTGTCACTATTGCAAGATACACCCGACGATGATACAGTTATTGTTGTTGTTGTTCGTACTGCTGTAGGTGACACTATCGCTATTTTCCACCTCTTCAATACTCATTGAGACGTCATGGTTATTCAACTAGCTTACATGTTTGTTTATTCATCAAAACGCTGCTGTCACAGCCATTCCTACCTTCAGCCTCCCACCATCGTCTCCGCCTCATGCACATGTACCCGACTCCGCTGATGTATTCTTCTGTCTTTCTCTTAAGGTACACGCATAGATGCTAGCTTCGGGTGAGGTTTACGAATATATTTGCCGGTTAAAAACAACAGTAAATGTAAACATATTATCTAGTCCATTGAACGAAGCCATCAAAATCTATGACAGGACGGTATGTGGTGTGGTACACACAGTTCGTCAACACAACTAATCTGTGTTGTTTGTTTATTGTTGTTGCAGGAAACTTACTTGATATCTTGACTCCATTTTCTTTATGTATGCATATGTATGCATGTATGTATGTGTATATGTGTATATGCATATATATGTATATATATGTTTATATATGTATTCATATATATACATATATATCGATATGTATATGTGCAAATATACATATATATATATATGTGTGTGTGTGTGTGTGTATATATATATATATATGTATAATATATATATATATATATATATATATATATATATATATATACATATACACAATTATTACACACACATACACATGTGTATATATATATATATATATATATATATATATATATATATATATAAAGAGAGAGAGAGAGAAAGATAGAGGTAGAGAGAGAGAGAGAGAGAAAGAGATATCGAGACAGAGTCTGAGACAGAGCGAAGTATATATGTGTCTGTATAATGTTCGCGCGCGTCACTAATTAGAATAACAGGTTCTGCTGAGGTAAAAGAAAATACCTTCAAGCATGAAATCCGTGAAATAAAACATGTCTCTGTTATGATGGCAAGTGTTGAGTTAAAATGTCACTGGAACGAGAGGCGATGATACCGACAAATTACTGGATAGTTGCGACGGTTTCGAACCCTGTTCTTTGCACCAGTCCGTAATTTACAAATCCAAATTAAAATAAAAAGTGGTTACGGTTCTATATGTGAGTGTTTATATTTGTCCATTTTTCTTTCTCTCTTTCTATCTTTTTCTTTGTTTTTGTAGGACTGAATTTAATTTAAAGGTGATTTGAATTAATATCTCATAATACAATTCTTTTTTTTTTTATTAATGGGAATTTTTTAGTGGTGGTGGTGAGGTAAGTACACGAATCTTTAGTGGCTATTGTTATCAAATCTCGAAGAAAAGGGGGGATAATTTCTTTTAGTTTCTTTCAGTTTCTTTCAGTTTCCGTCTACCAAATCCACTCACAAGGCTTTGGTCGGCCCGAGGCTATAGTAGAAGACACTTGCCCAAGATGCCACGCAGTGTGACTGAACCCGGAACCACGTGGTTCGTAAGCAAGCTACTTACCACACAGCCACTCCTACGCCTAAAAATAATGTTTAAAAAGTCTTTTTTATACTTAGTATAACTGTATAAAGTAATTTTCACAAACATACAATATAAGTATAAACGGCAAATTTTAGCCATTTCTCCGCAGACTGAAAATAATGATGAACAACCTTAATCGATTTTCGGACCTTATTGAGCACTCATCAGAGGCGTCCATATCGTGTTGACAATCCTCATAAATTTTGTCATAATAATGTCAATTAATCCCAGAATTACACCAATTACCATTCATTGTTGATTTTGTTACTTTCTTCTATTCTAAGTTTGGTTCTTTCGCTTCTTAACTACATGATTATCAGTAACTATCCTCTTAAATGTCATATATTATTATTCGTTACCTCTATTCACTTTCATTCATTCATTCTTTCTTTCTTTCTTTCTTTCTTTCATTACTAAATATCATTCTATCATTTTCGCTTTTCCCCTAAATTAGGTGTTCAGATCACAAAGGTCAACAAGCTTAAGTCCCACTGGTGGAATCAAAGCTGGCTGCAACGAAATTCATACTCAATTCCCTGTGTCAAGGTTCTTAAAACTTAACGAGGCATAAACCCTACAGGGGTTATATAAACCCCCCTAAACTGTCAGTATCACTGCTCGAAAGCTCAAACAGATTTCAAGTTAAGATATTTGAGACTTGAAGCGGCCATTTCTCAGTGTGATTGTTTTATTCTGCTGAAGGTTTTCAATGAATGCTGCATGTTTCACTAGATTATTGCCTTATTTTTAAATTATCTTTCTACGGATAATTACCTCCGAGAAACAACATTCTCGGTAAAAAAAGCCAAAAGAGAAGCTTCCACTCCGTCGCTTGAGTTGCTTAATGTAGCTATCAAATCTTTCTCAAATAAAACCATGTTTTTAAATAAGAGACCACATGTCGAAGTCGTACATTTTGAAGACATCAAGTCCCATATTAAAGAAAAATACATAATTCATAATATAGTTAATATAAACGTTAATAAGTTCATAAAGTTTAATTCAAACCAAAGCGTTTCATACAAATTCATAGTTTTTCAATTTACACACACACACACATATATGTATTTATGAATTAAATGTTAGTCTTAAACCAGTGTGTGTGCTACAGTAATAAAGTGATACCCAACTAAAAGTGGCAGGGATTGCAATCTGCTGGACCAGAATTGAAAAGTGAAGAAATATTTCAACATCAACAACAACATAAACATTATCAGTAAAAGTTACACAAAATTAAGATGCGTAAAGAGTGGATGGAACTAGGATAACAAAGGCAAGATGAAAATATAGCATCACTTTGCTAATACGTGCTCGCGCAGTAGGAAACTCCGTAAAAATTTCTACATTTAGTTGCTCCCAACTTCTAAATTCAAAATATTATTCAGTGTTCATTCCCCTATATATCTGTCAATTCATTTTAAAATCTAGAAATCGAGGTTAGAATATGCTTCGCTAATGAGACCTAATAAGGACGAAACATTCCCCGATCTTTCGTTGCACTCTAATAGATCCGACTCCCACGTGAATGCCATCTATGATTTCAACAATCATAGCATGTTTTTTTATTGTTCCGCTTGCAGATTGTATCAATGCAGTTAGTGGTAACCTCCCATATTTTTTTGTTGTTTGAAACTCCGAGTTTCTCCAGATTGTGACTAAGGTATTTATTAAAATAACCAAGTGAAACAATTACCGGTATAAACGTAAATTCATAATCAGTTTAAAGGAGCTCAGGTTTCCGAGCAGTCTTCCATAGATATTCTCCTTCTTCCTGGTTTCATAAGAAACGTTCACACGTGCAGGAAAGATAACCTCTATAACTAGACACGAAGTCTTCCTTTTTTCATCGCAAATAACTGTATCAGAACTGTTAAGTTTTCGCTTGGAAGTGTTATGTATGTATGTGTATGTGCGTATGTATATTTAAATCATATCATTTAACTGTATAGAAGCTGTTTGTAAATTTAATGAACAGGATATAGGTGCAGGAGTAGCTGTGCGGTAAGTAGCTTCCTTACCAACTAAATGGTTCCGGGTTCAGTCCCACTGCGTGGCACCTTGGCCAAGTGTCTTCTACTATAGCCTCGGGCCGACCAAAACCTAGTGAGTGGATTTGGTAGACGGAAACTGAAAGGAGACTGTCGTATATATGTATGTATATATATGTATGTGTGTTTGTGTGTCGGTGTTTGTCCCCCCACCATCGCTTGACAACAGATGGCGGTGTGTTAACATCCCCGTAACTTAGCGGTTCGGCAAAAGAAACCGATAGAATAAGTACTAGGCTTACAAAGAATAAGTCCTGGGGTCGATGTGCTCGATTAAAGGCGGTGCTCCAGCATGGCCGCAGTCAAATGACTGAAACTAGTAAAAGACTAAAAGGATATATTCATCAATACTTCGCTAATCTCGTATAAACATGGCCGATACAATGGAGTCTTCATGCACAACGTATGCAAATCACTGCACAAATGGTCCATCTTATACCTTACTTATTTTACCATTTACTTGCTCCTTTACTTAGTTCGGTTTCTGCTATTCCATAAAAAATTGTCCGAGGTGGGGTTCAAATGGTTTCCATTAACCGCATCCCAACCCATCAAATCGGATATTCCTGATCCGCGTTTAGTAAACTTCGTGTTCTAGGTTTTTTCTCCAAATGGCCTGTTTGTATACATGCATACGTACGCACGTACGTACATACATACATACATACATGTAAACACACACAGACGCACAGACTTACATGC
>NC_142947.1:12376512-12386512 GCF_046866305.1 Octopus bimaculoides
CTTGGCCAAGTATCTTCTACTATAACCTCGGGCCGACCAAAGCCTTGTGAGTGGATTTGGTAGACGGAAAGTGATAGTAGGGCTTCATTCGCTCGTTTTCTTTCTTTCACTGACTATTTCTCATTCTGATACCCCCTGTGCTTTATTTTGATAAATGACTAACGTTTGAAACGTTAAGGTGCTTCCTTTTCCCATTAAAACATTAAGTTAATACCGTATTTGCTAAACCTCTTACATACTGCGCTGTAGTTTTCTTATAGTTCATTGTATTGACACTGAACACACACACACACACACATGAACTAATAGACACATACACACACACATAGACACGCATATATATATATCTATGATTTGGTCATATTCTTGTCATTATATATAATCTCACTGACACTTATATATGTATGAGTGCGTAAGTCTGTTAATGTAGTTACAGAAACCTCACGCAAATACAAACATCAATCTCTCCCCACTCAGTGTGTGTGTTTGTACACGCATACATACGTATACACATGTATATATATATATATATATATATATATATATATATATATATATATATATATATATATATACATATATATATGCGCATGTCAGAATATACAGATACGCATATATGTATGTGTATGCACCAGTGCCTTTATATATGTAGCTATATTTTTCTCTGTGTATGTACTGGTGTTTTCGCTTGTGAGCGCTCAATGTGTGCGTGTGTATTTTCGAGAGTGTAGATGGGTTTGTGTGTATGTCTGACAGGAAAACTGGATATCATTTACCTACATATGCTGCTTACATTTCTGTAAGATCTATGTTCCCTATTGTTAATTGGCCGGAAAAAATATATTTGTGGATATTTCTACATCTTATGTATAAACTTTTAAGAGGTTTCTCATCTTACAACAATATCTTTTTTATCCGTTGTCCATCACATCTGGGTTTTTTTTTGTGTTTTTTTTTTTTCGTGTGTAGAGGCACGTCATGTCAGTTTACAACGGTATGTATATGAGTATATGGGTATGAAATCTCACACATGCGCACAAAATATCAGATACGTAAGGATGTTTTCACTCGTATATACATACTCCCACATATACACACAAACACATGGACCCAAATATGTGTGAACATATTGTATACACACACGTGTAGATATGAGTTTGTATGTATGTATGTATCCCCGCGAAAATACAGATTCATACACGCACACATATATTTGTACATAACTACGTGTATACATATATATATATATATATATATATATGTATACATATATATGTATGTATATAAATATATATATATAAATGTATATATATATATATATGTATATATATATATATATATATATATATATATATATATATATATATATATATATATATATAAATGTATATATATATATATATATATATATATATATAAAAGCTATATATATATATATATATATATATATACATATATATATATATATGACGTATATATATATATATATATATATATATATATACATATATATACGTTATGTACGCATATATATATATATATATGTGTGTGTGTGTGTGTGTGTGTGTGTGTGTGTGTGTGTGTGTGTGTACGTAGGTATGTATGTATATATACAGATGTACATTAGTGCCATCACCCCCGACCCGCACCGGTGTCGCCGCGCCTTTTTCACTGTTGAACACTTCCCCCGTGACTATAATTGCTATAGTTTCGTCGTCCCTCACTCCACTACAACCACCTTTATCATCTTACCCGACAGCTGCTGCTACAGCTGTACGTTCCCCCACAACAGTTATTAAAAATCATCGTCGCAATCTTTATCATCTATATCTATATCAACTATCGCTCGACTTCTCTTCGAAATAGCACTGAATGTTTCCGCAACCAACATCCTGCCATCTTAAAACATTAAAAATGAAATCCATTGCGTAATGTAGCGCTAGGTATGTATGAAATTACGGATAGTAACGGCTGGAATTCTTTTATTCATAAGCCTCTTTGTTCAGAGCTGATCTACAGCTATACAACAACAACAACAACATTATCACTTGCACAGCTATATTCATTTCAAAGGTTTCGGTTAATTGATAGTAAGAGCTAGAATACGACCTTTAGTGGCCATTTTTAAAGGTGTCCATGGCTGGTTGGAGGAATGCATCCTCAAATGGGACATTTGGCTAGAATGGCTGGAACAGAGTAAACCCCTCTAATAGCATGCAAGGTCTAGACTAGCATCTTAAACTGGTTGATAGATTAAGTGTGTCACCCACGTCTGTAGCATCAATGACATCCTAGAACGAGAGCAGCAATCTAATGTGAATCTTAATTTAGAGTTGGTGACCCTATATATAATCATCTTAGCTAAATCTGCATTCCAAATCTGCATTATTTTTCAAGGCGAGAAAATACTTTAGTTCGTTCAGTTCTTAACCGTAGCAAAGTTATACATGTATGGTCATCAAGAAGGTTTATGAGACACTGTGAGTCATTTTTAGGGATTTTAAAACCAAGCAGCACTTTTTATCCTTACACAAAGCCCTCCATTTCACGTTGATCCATCTTAAACCTAGTACTGGCGCAGCCTTCTCTCTCTGCGGTAGATTATCCTTAATCTTCTGCTGGTCAACGGGTGGAAAGGGCCGAAGGGGTATTTATATCTGTTCACTACTACATTGGCATCTAGAACAAATAGCGAAAGCATGATACACGCTATCAAGTTTTGGATGCTTACTAGTAACAGCTATGGATTTTTCCATCACTGGAGTGGAAGAGAATTTCATTATTATTTGTGTCTTTGTAAAGCGGCGAGCTGGGAGAATCGTTAGTACACCGGACGAAATGCTTAGCGGTATTTCGTCTGCCGCTACGTTCTGAGTTCAAATTCCACCGAGGTCGACTTCGCCCTTCATCCTCTCAGGGTCGTTAAATTAAATACCATTTACGCACTAGGGTCAATGTAATCGACTATTCCCTTCCCCCAAATTTCAGGCCTTGTGCCTATAGTAGAAAATATTATTTGTGTCTTTGTGATATAGATCACTACATACGATCTTCAAAAAAAAAAAAAAAAAAAAAAAGAATTACATTTTTCTCGTCATAGGGGGAAGGGTTTCACTATTGGAGGAAACGGACAATTCCTTTGAATTCCTCACAATTTCTGTCGAATTTCCTTGGCAAACATTTGGCCTACATGAAACTATGTTAGAAGACACTTTATCGAAGAGTCACGCAATTAAACCGACTCTCGAATAATAATTGTGAAAATAACTACTTAACTATAGCCATTCCTACGCTCACATGTGGTAGATCTATTTGTATTTTTCTTTAAACTTAATATTTAAATGAACTTCCTCTAAGATTTTCGTAAACCTATTTCCTATTTCGCTATTGGGCGTGGCGTCTTTTGGCACCATATTATCAAATTTGATATCATGCCATATACTTATTTCATTTTGCCATTCTTCCATGACTTGTTAGCACATACTCCAAATCGTTTATTGGGTTCTGTTTTCATTTTTTTAATTCATAAATGAATTATGCAAATGAGGCATGTCAGTAACTGTGACATTTTCAGGTCCTCGGAACTCAAGAAGTTTTGTTTCACTAAAGTGAAATATTACACTTAATGATACAGTTTTGGAAATATTGTATAAAGTATGGGATTACCGTTAGGTATAATAAGAGTTTGTAAAGCCTAACATTTAGTGCGACTCGCTTTTTTAATTTTATTCGGGATAAATGAAGGTGCATGGTTCAGAGGTTAGAGTGTCGGACTCACAATCATGGGGTAGTAGGCTTCCAAAGAATAAGTCATGGGGTCGATTTGCTCGACTAAAGGCGGTGCTCCAGCATGGCCACAGTCAAAAGACTGAAACAAGTAAAAGAGTAAAAGAGTATAGAAATTGAATGCGGTACGTCTGCAATAACTTTATATGTTACACATGTAACTCCTCTAACCGAATTGTTGCATGCTAACTATAAAATGTTGCGTATATTTTTACTGTACATGAGGTTACACAAAGGTATCATACATTCCTTATCACACTTACAAAGCCTGTCATTACAATGTTGATTTTGGCATTCTCCGACATAGCGACATAGCTGACATTTCGTGGATCAATGAAGATACTTTTCCAAACAAGAAACGTGGTAGTTACTCACTTACTACGTATCTTAAAACTGTATTATTAAGTGTCTACCTACGGAGACGAAAGAAATGTATAACAAACATATAAATATTTTGATAGGGTCATATATGTATTTATAATATGTCTGTATGTTTATGTTGTGTGTGTGAATGTGCGTGCATTATTCAGCCAGTTGTATTTATAAGAGAGTATGTATGTGATATTCATAAACATCTTCTATACGGAAATGTATATGTTCATATAACCTTGATAACAGTATGTAAACAAAATGAAGGAAATAATTCATATTAAGGAAGAAATTAAAGAATAAAAAGAGCAGATGAATCGGCTTAAAAATGGTGGAGGAAATGAGAAAAAAATGAAAGGCGAGGAAGGAAAAATAACGAATAATGTATAACAAAAGAATAGGAGGTAGGTAATATTAAGAATAAAGCAAACAAACAAAAAGAAATACGAGGAAAGAATCAATAAATAAAAGGAACAACGAAACGATTAATATCGGGTTAACTTTGCGATATATATATATATATGTGTATATAATTTTAGAATAAAAAACCCACAAATCTTGTAATTACAGTTACCCAGGGTTTCCTGGTCGAAATAATAAGTTTATTTATTTCTGCCATTTATCAAGACAACTGACAAACGGTCTTGTTTCCAGTTTGATAAACGGCGAAATTATTTCGACCAGGAAACCCTGGGTAGCAGTAATTATAATATTTATTTTGTTATAAGATTATCTTTACTCTCTTAACTGATCGAGTGCTTTTCTACTTCTTGAAGCATTACCTCATCACACACACACACACGTTGTACGACTGTGTTCAAGTTTTATTTCTTATTGAAATTAAACATTCAAATTCCATGAAATTTCGCCCTACCACTGAACCAATTAATTTTACCCTTCCTACTATATGCTTAAATGGTTCATTGGTGTTTTCCTTAATCCAGGAAGCATTATTGCATGCAAGAAAGGAATATGCTGATGTATGTGTGTGTGCGCGCGCGCTTGCATGTGCTATGAGTTACTAACGAGAAGGGAACGTATTCATTATAAATAGTAAAGTTTATAGTCATATTCGAAGCAGAGTCTACCTTACTTCGCTATTCAAAGCCTCGCGATTACCGTTTTCACCATGTTATTCTGAAAGTCGGATTCAAAAACTCATGTGTATATATATATATATATATATATATATAAACACGAAACATTACCTATGTAACGCGACACTTCATTACATCACCTGATGAGATGTTTCTGCACCATGGGATGCACCGAAATTCATTGTATAGTTTCCCACCCGCGAGGGAGCATTGCAGGATGTGTCGAAACGATCGTTGTAGTGTTTACATATATATATATATACATATGCTTCAACTTAAGTACCTAATTCAACTAAATCTCAATAATATATATATATATATATATATATATATATATATATATATATATATATATATATATAATTTTATATATATATATATATATATATATATATATATATATATATATATATGTATGTATACATGCATATATATATACATGCATATATGTATGCATGTATATATGTACATGCATGCATATATATATATGTATGCATGCATGTATGTATGTATATATACATTGTATATGTATATACATATGTATATTTATACATATATATGTATGCTAATACATATGTATGCATATGTGTGTTTGTATGTATATACATATGTGTGTGTGTGTGTGTGTGTGTGTGTGTGTGTGTGTGTGTGTGAGAAATACATAAATGATCATCATCTTTGTTTACCCTTATGTAAACATTTGTATATATTTGCTCTCGAATTATAACAATATACTAACAATCCAGAATTGCATGTGAAAATGCATGAATTTATATGCACACACATACACAATTTATGTACACGCACAAACAAGTATACACACAGACACATACAAGGATGTGTGTGCACGTATGTGCATGAATGTGTCTGCGTAAATTCATATATTTTCTGTAGATCCGTGCTGTATGTGTGTATATGAATCTTTATGTGTGTAAGGCAGATGAACAGCCACGTAAATCCATTTTCAGGGAGAAAAAATCAAGAAGACAAAGAAACAAGAAAAAAAAAGAAACAAACAAACCAACAGCAAGCACGGGTGGTCCTTGTTAGAAGGAAGAGGAAGCAATCTCAGGTATGTCGAAAATACCTCCCTTGGGAGGGGTGTTTATATATACATTACGACAGGGTATAGAATATGTTGCATGATCATTCTGATAGAACGGCGCAAACAATTTACGAGCATGGTTTGCGGTCGGTTATGGTTACACTTTTTTCAGTGAGAGTTGAACGTTCGGTGTTACTTGTCGTTTGTTGCGGATAGTGTAAAGATTTGTGCATGTATATGCGCGTGAATGTTTGTGTGTACGCGTGTGTGTTTTGTGTAATGAAGATATCACAAAGATATTCGAAGAATACTGTAAGAATTAAAGAAGAATTAGAGAATGTTTCAACGTTTGTTCATGCAATGAGTGAAGATTTATTATTATTCGTTTGTGTGTGATTTGTTTTCTATATTTATGTATTTATTTAGTTAGTTATGCAGTTTTGGGTGATAATGACAATTCTGGGAGAAGTGTAAGAAGAGGAAGCAGGATAATGATTATGATTAAGAGGATGATGGTGATGACGACGACGACAACGATGACGACGTTGATGTTAATGATGGTGAAGATGATGATGTTGAGTTGTGAGATAGGAGGTAAAACACCTTAATATTGAATAGGAAGAAGAAATATTTTACTTGTATGCAATGTATGTATGTATGTATGTGTTGTGTTGACCCCCCCGAGGCGAAGAAGTAGGATCTCCCAAGACATATGAATAGAGGTAGTCTGGCTGTGGTAGGAGTGTTGAGTAGCAGTCGAGTAGCAGTTGTGTAGCGGTTGAGTAGAGATCAACCGAAGGTGCTAGATAGCAGTAGCTTGAGACATAACAGTATGTATGTATGATCAATGCAATCCTCCGTCGTTGGTAGGAGCTAGATAATTTTTTTCCCATCCAGCGAGAAATAAGTTCCATGCTCGAATAGTAAAGTAATGCAACGGGCTTGTGTAGTGTGTCGTGTTGTATCCTGCTATCATTTAAACCCAAAATATAACATGGCTACGTTCTGATTAAAAGGAAAATGAACAAGAAAAAAAGACGAGAAATGACTTTAAAGTAAGATTTGTGTCGCTTTGATCTGTTAGAAAGGAAACAGTGGTCATTGTTTATGTATGAACTAACAATGTGGAAAGACTGTAGTTTGTTAGACTATGCTTAATCCGGAGAAAGTGGTGATCTCCAGTTCGATAGCAAAAACTTGTCGAGATGCTTTCATCTTGTGTAAATGTCTCATTTCGTCAAACATAAACTCACAGCTACTCCGGACTTACACCAAACACCTAGAAAATTGGTTTGATGCAGATATTAAAAAAATAGCACTTACCAAATCCGTCATTTCGTCTTTTAGCGAATATTTTCAGAATATTTACTAGAAAACTAGAACTCATTAAACATTTTTTAAAACGTGTAATATAGCATTTGCTTTTCTTGGTGACAATATGTTTACAGCGAAAATATAAGAGTATTCTGTCATACTCTCACTCCACCTTGCAAATAGTGGTCTTTTATATCCCAGTTATATTTGGATAGGAACGTGGCAATATTATGTCTTTTATATCCCAGTTATATTTGGATAGGAACGTGGCAATATTATGTCTTTTATATTCCAGTTATATTTAGATAGGAACGTGGCAATATTTTTTCATCTTTTACTTTTTTCTAGGTATCTCAAAGGGAAGTAACTGAGCTAACTGTTGAATTAAAATTTCTATTATTCTTATGTATTGAGACCACAAACTGATATTTCAAGTACAATTTGATTTCAAAAATGTTTGTATTACTATTTTACAAAGCAGTGATACATAAATGTAAATATTAGATTTGGAAAATTTCATATATATATTTAACCATTAAAGAGAAATGCATATATAATACATTTAGTAAAAAAATTACTGATGTGTAAACGGATGTTGAAACGATAGAGTAGGTTATGGTATAAACATCTTCCTTTTCCTGCTTCTTATTTAACGATATTAAAATTTTTATTTCTGAAACTATAAGAAATAATTAGTATTTATGCTCTAGATTTTGTCTGAGAAGTCGCTATATTTTAATACAGCATTAAAGTTTAGTATGAATAAGGAAATCGAATCAGAAATATATGCTAAATAGGATGTTTTATTATTATTATTATTATTATTATTATTATTATTATTATTATTATTATTATTATTATTTCTTTCAATCACTGGGCTGCGGCCATGCTGGGGCTCCGCATTAAAGGATTTAGTCGAACAGATCGACCTCAGTTCTTATTTTCTAAAGTCTGGTCTCTTATGCTGAACCACTAAGTTACGGGGACGTAAACAAACCAACAGCAGTTGTCAAGTGGTGGTGAACAAACATAAACACAAAGACACACACAAACAAACATATATATATATATATATATATATATATATATATATATATATATACATCACACACACATACATACATACATACATACATACATACATACATACATGCATATTGCTATATGAAGACATACATATATGCACATATGTATATTTATATATACAGAACGGATTTAGACAATTTCTGTCTACCAAATTCACTGACAAAGCGTACGATGGCCTGAGGTGGTAACAGAAAGCATTTGCCGAAAGTAGCAAGCACTGGAACGGAACCAGAGATTGTGTGGTTGTAAGGCCAAGCGTGTATAAAGGAAACCAAATCAGAATGCATGTCATAGATGCAGTTACTGAAAAATCTGTTTTTTTGTTTTGAAATTGTGTCCTTGGGAGAATATTTATTGATATCGCGTAATTTTTCTTATTAGACTTTTTGTAAGAGCAATGACCACAAAGTTAACAAAATATAAAACTGCAAACACGGCTCTATTTTATGAAATTCACTTTATAACAACGTGGTGCAACTCTACCGTATGGCATCCCGGTAAAGTCCTTTATATTATCATCCAATTTCGTTCCAAACTTTGGGCGTGAAATCTGGTTGACGAAAATTATACAGACGTACGTTAGGTGAACTGAAATCATGGATAGTCTACTGAACATGTCGGCCGTTTCTATAAAATCATCTCTATAGTATGGCCAAGAAATCATAGGGCTCCACCATATGTCAGATTTGACATGATGATTTAAACCTGCTCCCTCTGTGCGCTATATATATATATGTATATATATATATATATATATATATATATATATATATATATATATATATATATATATACAACCATATATACATGTACAACCAGCTAGATTTCTGAGTACCTTAATTTTTTGCTATAATATAATTCCTGTGCATCACCTCCAAACCTTCCACTATATATACACACACACACACACATATATATATATATATATATATATATATATATATATATATATATATATATATGCATATATATGCATATATATTCATAATTGACCGTTGACTGAACACTATTCAATTTTTTTTCTCCGTGTTTTTCTCCTTGTCTCCGTATTCTTTCTGTTGAAGAGCGTAGCTCGAAACGTCAAAGACTTTCCGTATTCCCGAGCGTCATACTAATATATACTTTTGTTATTTACACCACCTGTCCTCGTCTGTTGTTATTTTTTGTATATTCTCCCATATATATATATATATATATATATATATATATATATATATATATATATATATATATATATATATATGCATGTGAGTGCGTGCGTGTGCATGAATGTGGGTGTGAGTGTGTTTGTGGATGCGTGTGC